>NC_041709.1:36341254-36442737 GCF_900700375.1 Denticeps clupeoides
TTATTCCGTGAGTGCAGAACATCGAAGAGTGAAGAACCCGGGCGTGACTGACGGCTGCTACGATTGGTCACGTACAGCCCAGACTCCGCCCATCAAGCTGTTTTATGCGCACTTAACCAAGATATTGTGCATATTTAAAACCGTACACAACTTTTTTAATTTTTAAAAAGTGAATAAACAGATTTATACGTATACGAGGAGGGAACCGAGTCCCCATCATCGCGAGGACGGAACCGGGTTCCCATCATCGCGAGGACAGAACCGGGTTCCCATCATCGCGAGGACAGAACAGAGTTCCCATCATCGCGAGGACGGAACAGAGTTCCCATCATCGCGAGGACGGAACAGAGTCCCCATCATGGGGACATATCGGGCGGCCGGTCCCCCGCACCTTTGTTGAGCGCGGACAGGGGTCTCCTGAGGGACTCCAGGCTGCTGGGCGCGATGGAGAAGCGCGGCGGCACCGTCAGGCAGGAGGTGGGCAGCCGCAGGGGGGCGTAGCCGGAGGTGAAGAACTCGTCCGCCAGCAGGTCGGAGATGGAGGGACGGAGCGAGGGCTCGGCGTGCAGCATGCGGCGAATCAGGGACGCCGCCGCCGGGCTTATGTGCTGCAACACACACACACACTTTAACACACGCGCCAGGAGGACGTGCTGAACAGACAGGACGTGCGGGGACGGGGGACAGGACCCACCCGAGGGATGCTGTACTCGTTCTTCTTAATCCGGCCGTACGTCTCCTTCAGACAGGACGTCTCGAACGGAGGCTTCCCCACCAGCAGCGTGTACCTGTCCCCACACACACACACGGTGTTACAACACACACCAGTCCCAACACAAACCACTACAGGCCTCACACACACGTACAGGATGCAGCCCAGGGACCAGATGTCCACCTCGAAGCTGTGGCCCTTCTTACACAGCACCTCGGGCGCGATGTAGTTGGGCGTCCCGCAGAGGGTCTTCTTACGCTCGCCGTCAAACTCGATCTTCGTGGCCAAGCCGAAGTCGCCTGGAGCAAAACATGGCAGCAGGACACTTTAAAGCCAGGAAGAACAGGAAGAACGTGATGAGCGTGGAGAGACCACCGAGCTCCTCCTCACCGATCTTGACCTCCATGTCATCGCTGAGGAACAGGTTCCCCAGCTTCAGGTCCCGGTGGATGACGCGGTTGTTGTGCAGGTACATGCAGCCCAGGATGGTCTGTCGCATGAAGTACCGCGCCTCGGGTTCCGTCACGGCCTTCCGCCGCTTGTGGAGCTCCAGCAGAGACTGGCGGGGAGAGAGAGAGAAGATCCTTCATCTCATGAAACACTGGAGACCATCTCCACATACTTCAGCAGCATACTTCAAATTCAAACTTTATTAGTTACATACACGGTATGATATGCAGTGAAATGCTTTTAGCGACTGTACAGACCTCAATATTGCAAGTAAACAGTGAACTAACACGTAAATATTGCAAACATTTGACTTTTGTGACTTTAACATGAACTGTGTGCAACAGGTCGGGTGCAGGCGATGAAAACCCACCCGCCTCCTGCAGATCTCCAGCACCACGAACACGAAGTCGTCGTCCTCGAAGAAGCCGCGGAAGCCCACCACATGCGGGTTGTCCAGGCTGCGGTGGATGGCGATCTCCGTGCTCATCTTCTCCTTCTGGTGCGGCTTGAGCAGCAGCGACTTGGACACCACCTTCCCGGCGAACACCTCCTTGGTGTCCACGTCCGTGATCTCGTAGCACTTGGCGAAGCCGCCCTTGCCCAGGAAGCGGCCGCGCAGGTAGCGCTTCTTGGCGCGGGTGTCCAGCAGCACGTCGGGGACCTCCTTCAGCGGCGCGGAGCGGGGCTCGGGGTGCGACGCCGGCGTCGCCATGATGCGGGGGGGTAACGGCCGAGCGACGGCGGCGGCGGCGGCGTTTAAACTCTCCTGGACGCGGCGGCGGCGGCCGCGGCTGCTCGAGGTCGGCGGTTTAATAAAACGTAACTAATGAAGCGTAATAACGGGTCGGACGTGGGATTAAAGCGGCGCGGCGTCTTCCTGGCGTCTCCCGTCTGCGCAGCGTCGCTCCTACAGTTTAAATTCTGCGCGGCGTCGCTCATTGGCTGAGCGCCGGGCGCGTCGCTCATTGGCGGAGAGCCGGGCGCGTCGCTCATTGGCTGGCCGATTTGAATTCCCGGCCGCCGCCCCGGTGCATCATGGGAGACGGCCGCTGACGACTTCCGCTCTGCCGTCCTTTTAAATCCACGACGACGTTCCCTTAACGCTCATTTAAACTTTCACATGTGACTTTTAACAGTAAAATATCTATACATATATTTTTTATTTAAGTTATACATTTAATCTGATGTTTAAAAAGTAATAAACGGTAAATGTCTTTTTGATGAAATGACAATAAAGCGGATCTGAAATGAAATGATGAGTCTTTGTGTTGCATATAGTCATCATGCATAATAAACTACATAATAACGAAATATATTTATTATATCAGCATGGCTGCATTTTATTATTCTGTTTGTGGAGCTCATCTCCTCATTGTGATGTTGTAAAGTGCAGAAGAGAGTGAGAGATGGGATGAATGTGCAGTTCGAGGAGACATGGTGGAGTATTGGACCACTGTCTGTCTGATTCCTGTGTTTTTGACGTTCCACGGCTGGTCTGTGATGAAGAGCCCAGCTGCTGCTGCCATGTTGGCCTGTTCTGGCCACTACATCGTGTGGAGACGACCCTCCAGTGGGACTGTCCAATCCGTCCTTTTCCTGGTCGAATTGTCTCCTTTTGTTCTGGTTGTAATCAGCCCCCTCAGCACTGTTTGGGTTGGGTTTAAACTGACTGACCCATAAATCCTGCACCACCTGAGACCTCTATAGACCTGGACGAGCATGTTAGGGAGATCTGTGTCAGAACCAGAAGACCATTATTAGTCATTATTACATATAATATATTAAAAGTTATTGATTGTTATCTGCATTATATTATTTATTATATGCCCTTCTAATAAATAAACATTTCCACACACACAATTATAGACGTGTTTTTTATCATTAACATGTTAATAATATTTTAGTATATTGAAACTCTAACACTGATGACCAAACAGGCTTTATTCGAGAGCGTCAAACGCAAGATGGACACTACAAATTATTAAACAAATCCAAAAGAATAAAATAGCAGCTATGATCATTAGTATTGATGCAGAAAAGGCCTTTGACACAGTGAATTGGAGTTTTCCTACACGAGAACATAATTACATTTACATTTACAGCATTTGGCAGACGCCCTTATCCAGAGCGACTTACAACGTGCTTAAGTTACCATCGATGAAGAGATCAATCTTTTTATTCACTCTTTTGTAGATTCTGTACACAAGTTCGACAACAAGAAAATTACAATTTAATCTAAATCTTCTCTAAAGAGGAAGGTGAAGGTGCTCAGTGACTGAGCTGGAAGTTCATTCCACCACCGAGGGGCCAAGATGGAGAAGAGTCTAGATGAGCGTCTTCCTTTTACCTTCAGAGATGGAGGGACCAGGCGAGCAGTACTGGAGGCTCGGAGTATACCAGGTGCAGTGCGAGGTGTAATAAGGGCTGTGAGGTAGGATGGTGCTACTCCATGTTTGGCTTTGTAGGCCAGCATCAGTATTTTGAACCTGATGCGTGCAGCTACTGGGAGCCAGTGAAGGGAACGTAGCAGAGGGGCGGTGTGGAGAACTTGGGAAGGTTGAAGATCAGTCGTGCTGCTGCATTTTGTATTAGTTGTAGAGGTTGGATGGAACATAGTGGTAATTAAAACAATACAAGCATTATATGATAAGCCCAGTGCTAGAATTAAGGTAAATGGCAGCTTATCTAACAGTATTACATTGGAAAGGGGTATGAGGCAAGGTTGTACATATTCCCCACTCCTATTTGCATTGCATAGAACCGTTAACCCAATATATAAGACAAAACAAAGAAATAATAGGCATAAATATCCAGGATAAAGAACACAAATGATATTTAGATTTGTCTGGGTCAACCAACAAATTCCCAAATTAATGCAATATTAATGAATACTTGGCAGACTATCAGAATAAAAAAATTAACATAAATAAAACACAACTGCTTAAATACAATTATAGACCACCAGATGAAATTAGGAATAAATATGACTTAGCATGGGAAAAGGAATATCTTAAGAAATTCAAATTCAAATTTTATTTGTCACATACACAGTCATACACGGTATGATGTGCAGTGAAATGCTTTCTGCAACTGCTACAGACCACAGTATTGCAAATGTTGCAAGTAAACAGTGAACCAATATGCAAATATTGCAAACATAACCAAATATTACACTTTTACGTCTTTAACATAAAATATGTGTAACTGGTAGGGTGAAGGTGTGCAAATGAGTTACAGTTTTTTACAATGTTTAAGAAAGAAGAAAGAGCCATAAAAGAAAGAGCAGTAAGGGCAAAGTGATTATGTGCAAAGTGGTTTTGTGCAAAGTGGTTTTGTGCAAAAGAGTCCGGAGTGATTGGAGGTGAAAGTGCTGGAGTTCTATGTACTCTTGATGTTGAGAGCTTGGACAGCCTGCGGGAAGAAGCTCCTCCTCATTCTCTCTGTGTTGGACTTGAGGGAGCGAAAGCGCTTCCCTGATCGCAGCAGAGAGAAGAGTCCATTGTTGGGGTGGGTGAGGTCCTTCACTATCTTCCTGGCCCTGGTGCAGCACCGTTTGCTGTAGATAGATTGAAGGTCAGGGAGCTTGGTACGGATGATTCGTTTGGCTGATCGAACCACCCTCTGTAGGGCTCGCCTGTCCTTCATGGTGCTGTTCCCGAACCAGGTTGAGATATTTCCCGTCAGGATGCTCTCTATGGTGCAGGAGTAGAAGTTCCTGAGCACCTTGGAGGGCAGTCTGAAGTTTCTCAGGCGTCTGAGGTGGTAGAGACGCTGCCGGGCCTTTTTCACCACGGTGTTGATGTGACAGGACCATGACAGGTCCTGCGTGATGTTAAGATATTTGGGGGCTGTAATACCGAAAGATCTCACAGAACAATTTCAATACAATTACTTACCTATACAAAAGAAAATTAAAGAGATATAGAAAAATGGAATTTAATTCCATACTTAAGTTTCAGCTCAAGAATAGATTAGATTAAAATGAACATCCTACACAAATGACTTTATTTATTTCAAACCCTACCGATAGAAATAGATCAAAAACTATTTAATGAATGGGACAAAATGTTGTTCAGATATATCTGGCTAGGTAAGAGACCCCGAATCTGATTTAAAACCCTTCAATTGACCAAAGCAAAGGGGGGTTGGGGACTTCCTTCCCTCAGAGATAATTACTGGGCAGCACAATTGAGACCTATGATATATTGGTGTAACCAATCATACGATGCTCAGTGGAAAAAAATTTAAGAGGGTCTGACTTACAAGCACTTATAGCCGATAGTAGACTGCATGAATTCATGAAAAATACAGAAAACCCATGGTTAAAGTTGACACTTAAAATATGGAAAATGGTAATAACAGAATACAAATTAGAAGAGGATATTGTGGTCCTTAAACGGTGTGCATACGACACACAGTTCATCCCAAATAAATTAGATTCGAGATTTAAGGAATGGACAAATAAAGAAGTAACAGCTCTATTCAAGATAATAAAAGATAATACACTCCTTAGTTTTGAACAAGTGATAGAGAAATATGCTCTAGAGTCACGTTATTTTCACCGCTACCTGCAGCTGAGACACTTTATCAGAGACAAGTTAAAGTATGTGTCTGAATCAGGTTAGATCTGTTTAAAAGGGCTTATTACACCTTAGTGAAAGTGAAGTGATTGTCACTTGTGATACACAGCAGCACAGCACACAGTGAAACTTGTCCTCTGTATTTAACCATCACCCTTGGTGCCACCTTGACGGGATTCGAACCGGCAACCTTCTGATTACGGGGCCACTTCCTTAACCACTAGGCCACCACTGCCCCTTATCAAAAATCACGCTATAAAGGTAACTCCCAAGCCTGTTGGTGAAATTGTGGAAATATAAATGCAAATCATTATCATGTTTTTTGGGGTTGTCAGGTTGTTAAAACCTATTGGAAGGAAATACATAAAGCAATACAAGATTTTTTTGGGAGCCACCTGCCCTTGGAAAGCAAAGTCTTTTTTTTGCCTGATGGATGGACATTTGTTTGGTATTTTGTTAGTGGCAGGCAAAAAGGCACTTACAAAAAATGGCTTTCACAGCAGAGTCCAACATTGACTGTGTGGATGGACATCACGATAGATATATGCAGGATGGAGAAATTAACAGCAGATTTGAACTATAAGAAGGACTTGTTTGTTTCACGTTGGAAGAAATGGATCGACTAAATAACACCACACTTTGATTTGCTTAACCTGAGACAGTAATATGTTGTATATGTAGCACAAACCATACTTCACTCCCTAAGTGTTCAAGTTTTGTGTTTTTGTTTTGTTACCCATTTTTTTTATTTTATTTATGTACATGTAACAATTGATAGAATGTCAATAAAAACTAAATGAAAAAAAGCAACTGTAACGCTGGATGGTCTCTGTGTCACATGATTTGATCCTGATAGACATGACCTGTAGATAAAGATAAGACCGTGCGGACAGGAAGAGGAATAGGTTTGTGATTCGAATCTCGGCGGAAAATACAATTTTTTAGCTGCCGAGCTGAAATGATCCTGGGTCCGAATGTGTATGTTTTACGCTCTTTTTACGGCGATCGGCCTCCTTTCTGCCATCTACTGCTCTGGCCTGCGGGGGAATTGGCGGGAGACGCGGAAAGGCGGAAGTGGCGGCGCGGCGGCGTGTAAACAGTCCGGGACGGCGGCGATGGCGGACGGCGGGGACGCTGCTCTCTCCGGGGAGGGGAAGGAGACGGTGAGGCCGGACTCCTCCCGAACACAAGTGGTGTTTGGCAGGCTGGACGTTAATGGCGTTTATCTCTGTGTTGTGCAGCTGAAGAGGAGGCTGGAGAAGCTGCAGAAGGAGTATGAAAGAACCGCGCTCAGGCTGCAGGTGTGTGTGTGTGTGTGTGTGTGTGTGTGTGTGTGTGTGTGTGTGTGTGTGTGAGAGAGAGAGAGAGAGGGAGGGAGAGTGACGTCATCAATACGAACATGTTGGTGCTCAGAGGGCTGAGAGGAGGGACACGGTGCGGAGACACGTCCGGAGTCGGATCGCTGAGCAGAACCAGCTGCTGGATGGACCTCCAGGTGTCGGTCCAGACCCGCCTGCCGTCAGCGCCTCCACCGGACCTGGTAGGTCCCACCCTGCTTCCTCGTTACCCCCTGCCTGGTGGAGCTTTCTAACTGCAGAACACCGGCACGGAATATAAGTCGCACTAATGACGCGATGTGAGGAATACGAGAACGACAGAAAGGTGATTAATTGCTAGGGCTGGTGGGTAAGCGATTATTTTTCAAACGATTATTCGGTCGATTATTTTATCGAACAGTCGACTGTTGTTGTGACTAATTCGATGTTTTATCTAACTATTTTTCTGTTGCATGATAACCATAAAATCACTAATTGCCCCTAAAGATGAAATAGATTACTTTATTATACAAAAGTATCCAAAGCCAAACCTCTTCTGCTTAAAACAAAATAACAGCAGTGTTTTACAAAATAATTTTGTTAAAAAAAACTCTCTTACGGTACCAATAACTCAAGTTTATAGGTTTTGGAGAGAAAAAAAGTTGTAGTGGCAAAACAAAACACTGTGGAGTTCAGGGTATGGACATCCCAGCTTGTTCAGGACAAAATAAAATGAGTGTTTCAGCGCTCGCTTCTCCGCCCGAGAAGAAATCTCTCGTATAAAAGCTCGCCACTTTGGTGATTTAATCTGGCCGTGATTTAATCTGGCCGGTGTTCTGTTAGCTATAAATTAGCCATCCTTTCCAATAATGGCAGCAGTATATGCTGTTTCTAACTAACGTTAGCTCAAGTACACGTTGCACAATACACCACTAACATGTAGTTAACATTGGCAAGAGCAGCGTTACTTTTATTTACAGCACTTATCCAGGGCGACTTACAATCAGTAGTTACAGGGACAGTCCCCCCTGGAGACACTCAGGGTTCAGTGTCCCGCTCAGGGACATGATGGTAGTAAGTGGGGTTTGAACCTGGGTCTTCTGGTTCATAGTAAGTAGTTACAGGGACAGTCCCCCTCTGGAGACACTCAGGGTTAAGTGTCTTGCTCAGGGACAGGATGGTAGTAAGTGGGGTTTGAACCTGGGTCTTCTGGTTCATAGTAAGTAGTTACAGGGACAGTCCCCCTCTGGAGACACTCAGGGTTAAGTGTCTTGCCCAGGGACAGGATGGTAGTAAGTGGGGTTTGAACCCGGGTCTTCTGGTTCATAGGCGAGTGTTTTACCCGCTAGGCTACTACCACCCCAATTACACAGTCAGTAGTGTTTGTGCTGGTTAAGATAAGATGACCCTTTATTAGTCCCACAAGTGGGACACTTACATCGTCACGGCAGGAAGTGGACAGTACAAGGTAAGATCAGAAAAGACAATAACACAGACACCATGTCGACTGTATTATATAAAAGTTCAATAGTCCTAGAAGAGCAAAATAAGATGTGAGTTTTTACAGAACAGATATATTTGTGAGATTTTACTGGGTACGTACGAGTGGGTAGATGTGGAGATGGTGAACTGGATGTGTGGTCAGCTGTTGGCAGGAGAGACCTTCTGAGTCTCCGTCCCACATCGTGGTGCTACAGCCTGCTCAGTCCTGTCAGGGTCTCCTGCACGGGGCGGGAGACGTTGTCCAGGCTGTCCCGGGATTTGGTGACGGCGTGTAGAGGATCAGGTCTTCTTCTCTGTCACTGTCACCAGCGTCTCATACGAGTAAACGTTTGATGGATCAGCAGAAGAATCTGAACTCCGCTTCCTCTCCAGGCGGTCCTGTTCCGGCGGTCCGGTTCCGCCTGCCAGACGCCAGCCCCGCCCATCGACTGCGCTCCCGCCGCAGCCTCCTTCGCCTGCGGGAGCGCGGAGGAGGGACGGTCCAGGTCCCATCCAGCCGGGCATGTGATGCACTTCCTGCGTGGAGCCGGTCCGATAAGGAGAACGTACGCGACCCGCCGGAACTGAAGGTGGAGCTGCTGGACCAACCAGATCCCGTCTTGGCCACTGAGGACCAATCGAGGACCAGTTCCCAGCAGGAGATTTTAACCGACCAATCAGGCTCCTGCACCCTGATGGAGGGTCTGCCGTTCCCGGTGGAGTACTACGTCAGGACGACGCGCCGCATGGCCGCGGCTCAGACGCGCCCGGACCTCCTCGCCGTCATCAGCAGCCAGCTGAGCGGAGGGCGGGGCCGCCGCCGGACGGGCCAATCGCCGAGCTCTGTGGCTCCTCGCCCCGCCACGCCGGCCTCCGGCTCCGCCTGCAGATTGGTACGGGCGCGGAGACGTAGCCGCGGAGCTGGCTGGTGCCGCCGCCGCCGCCGCCGGACACCTTCCAGAAGCACAGAAGGGGACGTCTCTGTCTCCGAGCCAATCACAGCCGCGACAGCCCTTACACAAGTTAAGCCACACCCACCCGGGGACAGCCACCCATCTCCAGGTCTTTGTCCCACTTTCCAGAGGCGTGGGACCAGAGGTAGGACATGGATCACTATCCATCACATGACGTGTGGTGACAGCAAGTAGTTCCTCATGCACCGATCAATGTTCATTATTGTGGGTGTGGTTTCAGGCTCCTCCCCTCTCCTGCCTTCATTGGACTCCCTCACACAAACACTGAGACGGAAGCACCATGGCAGTGTACGCAGCCTGCTGTTGACCTTTGACCTCAAAGACTTCCATTTGCCCGATGATGAGTTTGGTCTGCTGAAGCTGGAGAAGCTCCGCCCTTCACTTACCAGGACGGCGCCCTCTGGCTACAATACAGGTTGCCATAGCAACTGGCCCTCTGAAGAGAGCGGTTCAGAGCCCTTCCTCACACCATCCTCGTCCCCAGTAGGCCAGTTGCCCCGCCCCAGTAATCCTGTCGACCAATCAGAGAGGCAGGATGGGGGTACAGGGGTGACCATCAGCCAATCAGAGGGCGGCAGGGTGAGCCAGGCTGCGTCTGTGCTGCGCCTCAGTTCATCGCTCACCTCACACACACTCACACACACACACCTGCCGCTCCTGCCCTCCCTGGGCTACACGCCCCTCCACACCCCCAGTCCGGCCACTCCAGACACGCCCACAGCCAATCAGGGAGCAGACAGCCAGACGCCACGCCCGCCCACTGGCCGTACGCTGCGGCTCACACACGTGATAAAGGTACGGTGTGTCTTGGTTGCACGATTAATGGTATTATACAGGTTCCCGACTAGTGGCCACGCCCACTGGTCATTGTCTTTAATAATCACCAATACCTGCAGAAATATAAAACATAATGTCCGTCCTTTGACGTAATGTGCGGCTGTGTGTGTGTGTGTTCTGTTCAGGGGGCTGTTGCAGGGTGTGTGCGGGACGTGTGTGTTGTCCGCTGGCCGGATGGACGCTGGTGTGTGTGTGTAGCAGGGGAGTTCGGCGTGTGTGTGTGGAGCCAAGAAACCAACCAGCAATTGAGCCTAAAGCACACCTGGAGTTTCAAGCAGGTGAGATCACACACACAGACACACAGACACACAGACACACACAGACACACACAGACACACACAGACACACACAGACACACACAGACACACACAGACACACACACGACGCACACAATGTAGATGGTGTCTAATACAATCCACCACCACCATCATTTATTTCTTATTTAGCCCAAAATCACATACAGTACGTCTCGATGGGCTTTGACAGGCCCTACAGTTGACACTAGAGGTGTGAACCTTCACTGGTCTCACGATTCGATTACGATTAGCAGTGCCTCGATATCGACGCATCGCGATGCATTCCAGACATTTTCTACATGGTCACATGATGTTTCCAAATAGCAGAGTTACGGTCTCGTGCGCCTGTGTGGACGCTCTGATTCGCTCTTGTTAACAGTTGTATATACTGGTGGTTCTCCTTTAAATGCACACGGCACTATGTTGTGGGCGGAGTTATTCGTCTGCCCCGGTCCTGATGCAGATCGACATGTCCACCAAGCAGAGGAACCGAGGTCCTTGTATTATTTCATTTTGTATTACATAAAAGCAGTAATATTTGGTACGTGTGATGTCCAAATTGGTCACGTGAAAATACGTGCTGCGTAAAACTCCTACCCGGAGTGGCGCTGTTCCCAGATCAGGCTGAAATTGAATTCCACGTCATCATGATATTAGTGATTATGTTCTGCACTGCATGGATGCAGAATCGTCCACGTCTGCATCTCGATGCATCGATTATAAGATGAATTTCAACACCCCTAGTTGACACCCCCACACTCGAACCTTCTGCACTGTTACGTCCTGGTCCAGGTCAGGAACGTGAACAGTTTAGAAAGAGGGAGGGAAACGTCACAACTGTTTGACGGAGTGATTTTTAATAAAACAAAAACATCCAAGTCACGCCTTGAAACATAATCAGGCGTATTTTCCCATTCTCCCATTCCTCCCCTCTCTCCCCTTCCCCGTCGCAGCACGGCGTCTTTTATGGCCTGAATCAGCGTCGGGTCTGGGAGGAGTTCCGTAAATTACAGGCTCCTCCTACAAAAACAAGACAGAACATACAGACCACACATCACATGATCACGAAAACTCCACACAAAAAAGAAAGGAAGAAACGTTGGGGAGGAGTGATAGAGAGGAACCCCCTTCCAGGGTAGTTAGTATGCAAGTGGTGCCAGTGCAGGGCTGGTGAGGATTATGATGCTACTGGTCCATTTGAAGATCCCTGAAGCTCTAGTTGTTACGGTGGTGGTGGCTGCGGTGACCTTCTGGTACGTTTCAAGTCGTCTCGTCAGCAGTTCATTGCTTAGGACCAGGATCCATCTCCTGGTCTCTTCACTGGACTCTGGAGGTGGTCTTGGTGCTTGATTCATTGTCTCTGGGGTATATTGGTGCTACAGTGGCCCGGTACTCTAACTAGGACAGTCTAACTAGGGTGAATTTAACACTGTCTGTGTCTAACAGGGGGACTGTGTGATAAAGTGGACTTAATAATTGAAACTGTGTCTGGGACTTTAACAGAAGACCAGAGAAAACAGATGTGTTTTCAGTTTTAGATTTAAACACTGAGACTGTGTCTGAGTCCCGGACACTGACAGGCAAGATGTTCCGCAACTGCGGAGCTCTATAGTTAGAACTCTGGCTGCAGCATTGTGTACTAGCTGGAGTTTCCTCATGCACCTACTAGAACATCCAGACAGTAATGGGTTGCAGTAATCTAACCTTGATGTAATAAACGCATGAACCAACTTTTCTGCATCGTGCATTGAGATGATGGTTCTTATCTTTGCAATATTTCTAAGGTGAAAATGCTGTTCTAGTGACATTATCTACGTGAGAATCAAATGAGAGACCTGCGTCGATGAGGACACCTAGATCCTTTACTTCTACAGTATTTACCAGACGCCCTTGCAGGGACATCCCCCCCCTGGAGACACTCAGGGTTAAGTGTCCTGCTCAGGGACACGATGGTAGTAAGTGGGGTTTGAACCTGGGTCTTCTGGTCCATAGGGGAGTGTGTTACCCACCAGGCTACTACCACCCCCTGTACTTGGTGAGATAGAAAGTCTATCCAGAGTTATGATGTAGTGGGGCAGCTTACGTCTGGCTGCTTGAGGCCCAAGTACGAGATCTTCTGTCTTATCAGGGTTTAACAGAAGAACGTTGGTGAGCATCCACTGTCTAATGTCCTTCAGACAATTCTCTATTCTGTTCAGCTGCTGCCTCTCGGCTGGCATTGCTGACAGATACAACTGTGTGTCGTCAGCATAGCAGTGAAAGTTAATACCGTGTTTATGCATGACGTGACCTGAAGGTGACACGTAAGGAAAATAGTGACGGAACTAAGAGATTTATCACTGATTCCCCTTCTCTTCTGACCAAGCTGGACCTGGAATCAAAGGTTCAGTCACTTAAAGTTGCATTTAATTCATTCTGGAAATGTGAAATTCACTCAGTTTGGTCTTAAATGCACGTTACAACAAAGCCTGTTTGAAATTTCAGCAAATACATGTTAATAATTATCATTTATTACAATTCTGAACATCTAGAGAGCTACCACTTAGCCAAGGAGATCCTTCAAGTTCTTCCACCGCTCATATGTGTGCCAGTGGAAGGACATGAACTTGTCTCTTCTCAGGACCACGCAGTTTCAGGCTGTGGACACGTCCTGCTTCACGTGTAGTGTTGCAGGCTGCAAGACAGTCAGCCTGATGTCAAACCTGGTGTTTCAGATGTGTGATGTTCAAGAAGGGCAAGGAGACTTCATTCAATTTTTTCTTTATTTATTCTTTATTTTTTATACATTTTTAATCATCCCGGAAGAGGATGGCTCTTCCACGGCCAACCCGCCCATTATATCTGTTCACCATTTCAAACACGTCAGGACCCCCGGCCAGAGTCCTGACATTTGATTTTCTGATTTTCAATGTAAAAATACATACAGGCTCCGCCCTCCCTATAGGATACCCACCAATCCCATGCTAGCATACTGAGGGAAAAAATGCTTTTCTTCTTAGCTCTTCTTCTTTAGTATAATGACCTGCATGAAACCAGCCAATCACATTGTTTCTTAGCTTTTCTTCTTTATTATGACGAGCTGCTTGAAACCTGCCAATCACATTGTTTCTTTGCTTTTCTTCTTTACTATAATCTGCTGCATTTTCTCTATTTAAGCGGCGAGTTGACAAGTATTAAATCATTTGAGATTTACGAGACTTGACTACAAAGCTACAGAAATGACGTTGTGGGAGAAGTTCGTTAATTGGATCAAGTTTCCCCACCGCAATATGGATGTTGCTGTTGAGCCCAACATGACCGACCTGATATCCGTTCTGACGAGGCAGATCGAGGAATTGACACAACAGATCCACAGGCGAGAGTTAGTGGAGCAGACGCTGAGGGACTCTAATGATAAACTAAGCACGGCTCTTCATGAGGCGAGTGAGAAAAATCTGGCCCTTGTTGGAGACATGAAGCGAATGGAAGACAGACACGTTTCCACTGATGTCCTTCAGAGACAAAAAATAGAGGAACTGGAAGCGGGCCACGGCCCTGAAACACTGAGAAATGAACTGGAGAAAAGTTTCCAGGCCATAAATAACTCAACTGAGAGTAAGGAGATTGAGAAAACCCTGAAGCTCGTCCTCAAAAGGGAAGGTGAACTGTATGGGCAAAGGGAGAACCTATCAGAGATGAAATTCAAACTAAAAAGTGTTCTATTAACTTCACAAAGAGGCACGAAGAGAAGAAATCCATACAGGAAAGCGGCTGGGCAGAGAGTAAAAAATGGAAGGAATCGCAGTCAAAAACCCTAGATGGCGGTTATCCTGGAGGAGGAAGAGGAGGAAGAGTCGGACGATGCTATGTGAACGTGAAGGGAGGGAGAAGGATGATTAAAAAATAAAGAATAAATGAAGAAGAAATTGAATGAAGTCTCCTTGTTTTCCTTGAGCATCACACATCTGAAACACCAGGTCTGACATCAGAGAACCATTAAAATCATTTAATAATGCAATAAAATGAATAAAGAACAGCAAAGATAAAACTTGCACTTGCACTGTCCTCTTTCTAGTGTACGGGACAAGACAGGACGCAAAACAGGACACCTCAACTCATCCAACATCAACACCAACATTTATTTCTTATATAACCCATAATCACATACAGTACGTCTCAATGGGCTTTGACAGGCCCTACAGTTGACACCTGCACTGACACGATTGGTGTCACTGCAGGGTTGGTCCAAGAAGAGAAAAAGTCCTACAGATGTAGAGGTGGAAGAGTCTAAAGTCTAGTATAGAACATCTGTCATCTGTCTGTTTGGAGGTGCTGGACAGGGCAGAGTAGGTTTTAGTCCAGTGTCATGGTGGACATTATGTGTCCATTATAATGCTACTGGTCTAATTGAAGATCCCTGAAGCTCTAGTTGTTACGTTGGTGGTGGCTGCGGTGACCTTCTGGTTAGTTGCATGCTAAGTCGTCTTGTTAGCAGTTCATTGCCAGGAACCAGGATTCATCTGCTGGTCTCTTCATTGGACTCTGGAGGTGGTCTGCAGGCTTGATTCTGTGTCTCGGAGAGGACAAACAGAAGCAGCGGCAGACGGTGGCATCGTACGCCTGGTACTGAAATATGTGGTTATGGTGGTATATTGGGGCTACAGTGGCCTGGTACTCTAACTAGGGTGAATTTAATAATGTCTCTGTCTAACAGGGGGACTGAGTGATAAAGTGGACTTAATAATTGACGCTGTGTCTGGGACTTTAACAGAAGACCAGAGAAAACAGATGTGTTTTCAGTTTTAGATTTAAACACTGAGACTGTGTCTGAGTCCCGGACACTGACAGGCAAGCTGCTCCACAACTGCGGACCTCTATAGTTAGAACTCTGGCTGCAGCATTCTGTACTAGCTGGAGTTTCCTCATGCACCTACTAGAACATCCAGACAGTAATGGGTTGCAGTAATCTAACCTTGATGTAATAAACGCATGAACCAACTTTTCTGCATCGTGCATTGAGATGATGGTTCTTATCTTTGCAATATTTCTAAGGTGAAAGAATGCTGTTCTAGTGACATTATCTACGTGAGAATCGAATGAGAGACCTGCATCGATGAGGACACCTAGATCCTTTACTTCTACAGTATTTACCAGATGCCCTTGCAGGGACAGCCCCCCCCCCTGGAGACACTCAGGGTAAAGTTTGTTGCTCAGGGACACGATGGTAGTAAGTGGGGTTTGAACCTGGGTCTTCTGGTCCATAGGGGAGTGTGTTACCCACCAGGCTACTACCACCCCCTGTACTTGGTGAGATAGAAAGTCTATCCAGAGTTATGATGTAGTGGGGCAGCTTATGTCTGGCTGCTTGAGGCCCAAGTACGAGATCTTCTGTCTGATCAGGGTTTAACCAGAGCTTTTCACTTGTCATTTAGTAGCATACATTTTGTGTGTGTGTGTGTGTGTGTGTGTGTAGTCTGTGGCGTCTCTCTTTGCAGTGCCGGACTCCAGAGGTCTGTTGTGTGTGACGTTGGGGGACGTGGACGTTGCTGAGGCCAGGTACCCAGCAGGGCAGCTGGATTAGTGGGAATTGTGTCTTATTTTATACTGATTCAGCTTTTAAATAAATGCTGTGTGTGTGTGTGTGTGTGTGTGTGTGTGTGTGCGCATTGTATATAGGGTTTTATCAGCAGGTTCCTTCACCCAGACTGTGGTGTGTGAGGGGGCGTGTCTTCAGACTGTGGTGGGTGTTTTCAAATGCAGATTGGCATGTAGCTCCGCCCAGAAAATGCAGCAAACAGTCCAAGTTCATACAGTGAATGAGGAGGGCAGGTAAGATGTACACACACACACACACACACACACACTTTACTTTACTTTACTTTATTTAGCAGATGCTTTTATCCAAAGCGACTTGCAATAGGAAGACACCAGCAACTCTCGTTCGATTTCTGTAGAATATCGAGTATACAAACTAAGAGCCCTGATAAGGCTTAGACTTGTCATTGAAGAGCATGCTCGGGGATTGTTGGGTGCTAGACTAAGAAAAATTATAATGTATTTATACATTTTGTATTTGTTTATTCAATGTGTACGCATGTGCTTGTGTAAGTGTTAGATTTGTCTGTAATATTTTTGGAATAAGAGGGTTTTCACCTTCTTCTTAAAAGTAATGATAGTCTCGGCTAGTCGTGTGGAGGAGGGCAGGTTGTTCCACCAGCCAGGGACAACAACGGAGAACAGACATGATTGGAATCGGAGACCCCGTGAAGAAGGAATTTTTAGTCTCCTTTCGTTTTCCGATCTGAGAGAGCGTGTAGGAGTGTATCTAGGTAGTATTGTGTTGATGTAGGAGGGCGCAGTTCCATTTACAGCCCTGTCAAGTCAAGTCAAGTCAACTTTATTGTCAATTCTGCCACATGTACAGGACATGCAGAGAATTGAAATTACGTTACTCTCTGACCCATAAAAATAACATTAAATACAAAAACAGTAACAGTAACGAATACAGAGTATAAATACAATTTAAAAAGAAAGGCACAATATACAATTTTAAAAACACCATATACAAATAAGGGCACATGGTGGAGAGTGCAACATCAGGAGAGTGCAAAAACCAATAGTGCAACAGAGTTTTAAGTTTAAAGTGACGAAGTGAAAGTGAGGTAGATGGCAGACCAGAGCTGCACAGAGTGACTGGTGCATGGTCAGTTTGTGTGATTTAGAGTTCAGAAAGTTTGTGGAGCAGAAGAGGGGAGTGAGGGGAGTGGGGGCAGAGCCGGGAGGGAGTTGAGTTTCCTGACCGCCTGATGGGTGAAGCTGTCCTTCAGTCTGCTGGTCCTGGCCTGGAGACTCCGCAGTCTCCTCCCTGATGGCAGCAGGCTGAAGAAGGCAGCATCAAGGATTTGAACTCAATGCGAGCAGCTACCGGGAGCCGGTGGAGGGAGGTAAGAAGAGGTGTAACATGGGTGTATTTTGGCTGATTGAAAATGAGACGGGCTGCCATATTTTGGATCATCTGGAGTGGTTTTATGGTGACTGCAGAGGCTCCAGCCAGGAGAGAGTTACAGTAGTCGAGTTTGGAGATGACCATTGCCTGGACGAGGAGCTGCGTAGCGTGTTGTGAGAGAAAAGGCCGAATCTTGCGAATGTTGTAGAGAGTGAACCTGCAGGATCTGGAGATCGCAGCAACATGATGGTTCAAACTCAGTTTGTTATCTATCCAAACCCCAAGGCTTTTTGCAGATGCCGTGGGTGTTAACAATAGCGAGCCAATTTGAATTGAAAGGTTTTGCTGAGGAGAATTGTTGCCCGGAAAGATCAGAATCTCGGTTTTGGATAGGTTGAGTTGGAGGTGTCGCTCAGACATCCATGCCGATATGTCTGAGAGGCAGGCCGAAATTTTTGTTGCTATAGTAGCATCTTCTGGTGGGAATGACAGATAGAGCTGGGTGTCATCAGCATAAGAGTGATAGGAGAAGCCATGTGATTGGATGATGTGACCAAGTGAGCGAGTGTATATTGAGAATAGAAGGGGGCCAAGGACAGAGCCTTGTGGAACCCCTGTGGTTACCCTAGAGAGGACAGATGTCTCACCTCCCCATGATACCTTGAAGGACCTGTCGTAAAGATAAGAGGTGAACCAATCTAGTACGGTTCCTGTAACTCCTAAATCAGAGAGTGTGGTGAGAAGAATTTCGTGGTTAACTGTATCGAAGGCAGCAGATAGATCAAGTAGGACAAGGACAGATGATCTGCGGGCAGCTCTTGCAGCACGAAGGTCATCCATCATTGCCAGGAGGGAGGTTTCAGTAGAATGCCCTTTCCTGAAACCAGACTGAAAAGGGTCAAGAAGATCATGTTTGTGGAGAAATGAGGAAAGTTGAGCCAGGACTGCTCTTTCAAGATTTTTTGAAAGAAAAGGAAGGTTGGAGACTGGGCGGTAGCTATCCAGTAGAGATGGGTTTAATGTGGGTTTTTTGAGCAGGGGAGCAATGACAGCCTGTTTGAAAGCAGTGGGGAATGTTCCTGTTGTGAGCATTTACTTACATAACCCCCCACGCTGCTTGCTGTGTGTGTTGTAGTGTGGTTGCGTCGGTGAACCTGGACACGCCCGAGCAGCACGTTGTTGGTCTGGCTGCAGTGGAGGGTCAGCCGGACGCTCTGATTGGCTGGACGGACCATGGCGCTCTGTTGATTTGGTAAGAGAGGCCCTCCCACAGTACAGTGGGTCTGTGTGCAGCTTCTCCCACTCCAGACCTAATCACAGCATTACCTACAGTTATTACCGTCGGTAACGGTGACGGCCGCATTCCACCATGACGGGGTTCTGATGCTCCTCCTCCTCCTCCACCAGGAACGTGGAGGCGGGGCGCCTGCTGCAGAAGGTGGAGCTGAGACCCAACACGCCACTCAGCAGCCTATTACACGGACACTCCTACAGGGTGAGGGAGGTGGTGTGTGTGTGTGTGTGTGTATGTATGAGTGTGTTGACTTGTGCTCTCTCCTGCAGGGTGTGTTGTGTGTCTGGTTCCGGTGTGTGTGTGTTAGTGGGAATCAGAAGGTCTCACCCGGTTCTCCTGATTTCACACTGATGGCCCTCAACCCACTGAGTGGAAAATCTACCCAGCTGATGTCAGTTCACACACACACTACACAGAGGTAACACACACACACACTGCACAGAGATAACACACACACACTGCACAGAGATAACACACACACACTGCACAGAGATAACACACACACACTGCACAGAGATAACACACACACACACTGCACACACACTGCACAGAGATAACTAACACACACACTGCACACACACACTGTACACACACTGCACAGAGGTAACACACACACACACTGCACAGAGATAACACACACACACTGCTCAGAGATAACACACACACACACTGCACAGAGATAACACACACACACACTGCACAGAGATAACACACACACACACTGCACAGAGATAACACACACACACACTGCACAGAGATAACACACACACACACTGCACAGAGATAACACACACACACACTGCACAGAGATAACACACACACACACTGCACAGAGATAACACACACACACTGCACAGAGATAACAGACACACACTGCACACACACTGCACAGAGATAACACACACACACACACACACACTGCACACACACTGCACAGAGATAACACACACACACTGCACACACACTGCACAGAGATAACACACACACTGCACAGAGATAACACACACACTGCACACACACACTGCACAGAGATAACACACACACACTGCACACACACACTGCACAGAGATAACACACACACACTGAACACACACACTGCACAGAGATAACACACACACTGCACAGAGATAACACACACACTGCACAGAGGTAACACACACACTGCACACACACTGCACAGAGGTAACACACACACTGCACAGAGGTAACACACACACTGCACAGAGGTAACACACACACTGCACAGAGATTGCACACACACTGCACAGAGATTGCACACACACTGCACAGAGATTGCACACACACTGCACAGAGATTGCACACACACTGCACACAGATTGCACACACACTGCACACAGATTGCACAGAGATAACTAACACACACACTGCACACACACACTGTACACACACTGCACAGAGATAACACACACACACTGCACACACACTGCACAGAGATAACACACACACTGCACACACACACTGCACAGAGATAACTAACACACACACTGCACACACACACTGCACAGAGATAACACACACACACTGAACACACGCACTGCACAGAGGTAACACACACACTGCACACACACTGCACAGAGATTGCACACACACTGCACAGAGATTGCACACACACTGCACAGAGATTGCACACACACTGCACAGAGATTGCACACACACTGCACAGAGATTGCGCACACACTGCACACAGATTGCACACACACTGCACACAGATTGCACACACACTGCACACACACTGCGCACACACACACACTACACAGAGGTAACACACACACTGCACACACACTGCACAGAGATAGCACACACATTGCACACACACACACACTGCACAGAGGTAACACACACACTGCACAGAGATAACACACACACTGCACACACACTGCACAGAGATAACACACACACACTACACAGAGGTAACACACACACTGCACACACACTGCACAGAGATAACACACACACACTGCACAGAGATAACACACACACACACTGCACAGAGATAACACACACACACACTGCACAGAGGTAACACACACACTGCGCGCACACACACTGCACAGAGGTAACACACACTGCACACACGCACTGCACACACACTACACAGAAGTTGCACACACACTGCACACACTCTACACAGGTTGCGCACACACACAAACACACTCTACACAGAGGTAACACACACACGTCACACACTATACAGAGGTAACACACACTACACAGATGTAACACACACACTGCGCACACACACTACGCACACACACTACACAGATGTAACACACACACTACACACACACACACTGCACACTACACTGCACAGAGGTAACACACACACACTGCACACACACTACAGAGATAACACACACACTGCACAGAGGTAACACACACTGCACACTACACTGCACAGAGGTAACACACACATACACACTACACAGAGGTAACACCACTGCAGGGCAGTGGTGGCCTAGCGGTTAAGGAAGCGGCCCTGTAATCAGAAGGTTGCCGGTTCAAATCCCGATCCGCCAAGGTGCCACTGAGGTGCCACTGAGCAAAGCACCGTCCCCACACACTGCTCCCCGGGCGGCTGTCATGGCTGCCCACTGCTCACTCAGGGTGATGGGTTAAATGCAGAGGGCAAATTTCACTGTGTGCATCGTGTGCTGTGCTGCTGTGTATCACATCTGACAATCACTTTACTTTAACTTTAACACACTGCACACACAAACACCATACACACTACACACACTACACTGTACAGAGGTAACACACACACCGCACACTACACTGTACAGAGGTAACACACACACCGCACACTACACTGTACAGAGGTAACACACACACCGCACACTACACTGCACAGAGGTAACACACTACACTGCACAGAGGTAACACACACACACTGCACACACACTGCACAGAGGTAACACACACTGCACAGAGGTAACACACACTGCACAGAGGTAACACACACTGCACAGAGGTAACACACACACACTACACTGCACAGAGGTAACACACACACACTACACTGCACAGACGTAACACACACACACACTACACTACACAGATGTAACACACACACACACACACACACTGCACACACACTACACAAAGGTAACAGACACTGCACACAGACTACACAGAGAAAAGACACACTGCACAAAGGTAACACACACTGCACACTACACTGCACAGAGGTTGCACACACACTGCACACTACACTGCACAGAGGTTGCACACACACTGCACAGAGGTAACACACACTGCACACACACTGTACAGAGGTAACACACACTGCACACACACTGCACAGAGGTAACACACACACACTGCACACAGGTATCTCACACAATGCATACTACACTGTACAGAGGTCACACACACTGCACAGAGGTCACACACACACACACACACACACTGCACAGAGGTAACACACACTGCACAGAGGTTGCACACACACTGCACACTACACTGCACAGAGGTTGCACACACACTGCACAGAGGTAACACACTGCACACACACTGTACAGAGGTAACACACACTGCACACACACTGTACAGAGGTAACACACTGCACACTACACTGTACAGAGGTAACACACACTGCACACACACTGCACAGAGGAAACACACACTGCACAGAGGTAACACACACACTGCACAGAGGTAACACACACACTGCACAGAGGTAACACACACACACTGCACACACACACTGCACAGAGGTAACACACACACTGCACACACACTGCACAGAGGTAACACACACACACACACTACACCTGTGTTGGTTTGAGTTTGACTTTTCTTCTCATCGCTGTAGGTTGTTGGAGTGGGATGTGATTGGCTCTGCTCTGGTGGGCGTGTTCCAGTCTGGGAGCATGGTCCTGTGGGAGGTGAGAAGGGGGCGGAGAACAGCTCTGAAGACTGACCTCTGTGGCTCATGTCATCTTGCACGATGGGCGGGACCCAACGTGCTGCTGACTGGACACGCCTCTGGAGATGTTGGCCTTTACCAGTGTGAACCTGAACGTGGTCCAGTGTAGAGCAGAACCAGAGCAGCTCTTCACTTCTTTGGTTGGATATTAAAATGTTTTTTTTTGGTTATAAATATTTGTATGTGTAGCTCCAAAGTTTAATAAACCTGGAGTAGGAGCAGGAATAATTCTGTAGAGAGGAGAGCCATGATTGATTATATCTACAGACCTTCCTAGGTGCCACTTCCCGATTTGGAACCAGTGCCGAGTGTTTCCCACTGAAAAATGACCTGGTTCCCCAGCAGCCCCAGAACTTCACTGGTCTGGAACCCAGAACCAGTCCACATGCAGAAGGACAATATTTGAAGGTGGGGTTTGTGGATTCCACTGATCTCCCAGCTTCACAGTTTCCAACCCAGAACCAGTGCAGTGTGGTACCTTGATCTGGAGCAGCAAATCACTTTCTTCCAGGCCACCATCACAACCTTGACCACTGACCAACAAATTTCATCCACAGAGCAGCAGACTGGCATCCAGCCTTTGATGTCCTTCAGAAAAAAATTCCAGGAGGTTGTGAACTACATCCTGCTTGAGTGAGATGTACACTTGGGTGTCGTCAGCATAACAAAAAAAATCCCGATGTCTATGGAGTTCGGTTCTGAACCCTGTGGAACCCCGAATTTCACTCTGCTTTTTGAAAAGTAGTCACTATCCAAGCCAACAAAATGAAAGCAATCTGATAAGTAGGATTTGAACCAGGAGATAACTGTCCCACATATTCTAATTAACGTTTTAAGACGATTGGGTAGAATGTTATGGTGTCAAAGGTTGAGACAGAGACTAGGGCAGAAGATAAAAGAAAGTAATTTAATACCTTCAGTAGGCCAGATTCTGTACTATGGGTCTGTCTAAAACCAGACTGAAAAATGTTATTCATGGTTAAAAAAAAAAAACCCACAAAGGTGCTGCCACCTTTTGTAGGATTTTCAAACAGAACGGAGGTTTAGAAATAGGTCTGTAATTCGATAAAACCCCAATATTATGAGGTGCTTTATAAAAGGGGTGCATTACGATGCAGTGTAGAAAATTATTGATTATATCATAATGCTGTTGCTTGGGAATTTGTGTAGTGAAAAAGTGAAGTTATTGTGAGGACACGGTGAAACGTGTCCTCTGTATTTAACTATCACCCTTGGTGACAGTGGGCACCATGACAGGTGCCCGGGGAGCAGTGTGTGGGGACGGGACCTTCATCAAGGGGACCTCAGTGGCACCGGCAACCTTCTGATTACGGGGGCGCTTCCTTAACCGCTGGACCACCCCTGTCCCCTCTGGATGAATGTCTTTGTAGATTTGAACCGTCTTCTGGGACGTCGTCTTGCTGGACTATCCAAGCCCTGCATAACTTCCACTTCATGGTTGGCAACACAGCATGATGGAACCTCCACCAAATTTGACAGAAGGTGGCAGGTGTTCCTCCACCATGCAGTGACTGTGGTGTGAGGGCAGAAAGGGCTTGTTCCTCATCACCCTGCCCTGCTGATGTTCTTTCCACTAACTGGAGAACAATGTACAGAAACCCCATCTGCAGTGAAAAGTTCAAGGCTTATTAAGCTCATCCAATTAAATTTGGCCTAGGAAGTAATCAATATCGATCAGATCAGCAGATCATTCAATTCTGCAAAATTACAAGGGTGGTTTAGATTTTTGCACAGCAAATTTTTCATAATTGCTTTAATTTCCTAAAACGAATTACCGCTTCGTTAAAAACATCGGAAACACCCCAATACCCAGAAGTGTCTACACAGAGAAAATTCGTACATTTTCACTCACTTTCGTGTCCTGTTTTAGTTATTTTGAGGGGACAGTAAATTCACACAAATTTCTACAAACTGCACTCACTACATTGTATTAACGTGTCGTATCTTCATGGTTTTCCCAGTGATTTACACAACTCACAACGAGTTGGGGACAATGCGAGAGACGTAGTGGACGTCATACATACGGTGCTTGTTTCACTTCAGACGTTTCTGGGATGGGAAGGTAATCGTGTTTTTCATGTAACGGTCTCATTGTGTATAGGTGTGTTGTGTGGGTATAAAAAGCTGGCATTGTCAGTAAGTTCTTCCAAGTTCATCGTTCCCGGCGTGTGGAACCTGTGGAGGAGCGGAACGTACGGCCTCAGAACAACATCACGAGGCTGCTGAGGAGCCTGAGACGAGCTGATGGAGGAAACACCCGCTGCTGACTTCATTTTTTTATAAAAATTCAACTAATGAAAATGGTCTTTCTTCTCATACATTATTAGAAATATCAAAGGGAACTTTTACTTATTTCATTCAGAGCAGGAAAAGATCTCATGTAAATAACAATATCCATAACTTATTGTGAGTTGTGTATATAGTCAAATATCTACAAGAATATGACGGGTGTGAAATTTGTTCTGTTTTTATGTTATATATATATATATTTGAAAGATAAAGCGGCTAAAAAAAGAGAACGGTGCTCGAAGCCCCGGGTGAGCAAGACCGGCAGAAGATCCTGGACTTGGCAGGGGGACCATCCTCCTCTGGTCAGCACTGGATCACAGTGAAATACATCCAGAAGGTGACGGAATATGAAGGTCACTGCACTCCACTTGTGTGAAATGAAGTAGCGTCCAGGTGGTGTGTTGGAGTCCCAGCAGGTGACCGTCAGATGGATGGGGTCAGCAGAGGGTCGAGCAGGTCACGTGACGCATCTGATATTGCAGGAGCCCTAGAATCCAAAAACAAGTCGACATGCTTCATTCTTTTCTTTATTAGAGAAGAATCCACTTTATATGTTACAGAACGTGAAAAACGCATAATGAAATACTTTCATATAATAAAAGAAGAATCGGACGTCCCCATCTCCAGTGAGGACCTTCTTTCAACGTTCAAAAGTTCAATTGTCCAGGTCAGGTGTTCAGATTATGGTTCTATGGTTCACTCTCTGAACAATTTATATAGATGGTCTTCACGTCCTCTATCATTTCTCTAGTTCTTCTTGGATACACAGCACTGCTGGAGATGGATAGGTACCAAATGCTTGGATAAAATGCCATGAAGATGGTATCGTAAGATAGTACAGTACAGTACACCTTCTCATCCAACGTGTTTTCTTTGTCTTCATGACCATTTACGTTGGTAGATTCTCACTGAAGGCATCAAAACTATGAATGAACACATGTGGAGTTCTGGTGAAATAAGTGAAAACATGTTTTATATTCTAGTTTCTTTGCTCTGATTCCTGCTTTGCACACTCTTGGCATTCTCTCCATGAGCTTCAAGAGGTCGTCACCTGAAATGCTTCTCCAACAGTCTTGAAGGAGTTCCCAGAGGTGTTTAGCACTTGTTGGGGTCCAGCTCACCCCAAACCATCTGGACTGGGTTCAGGTCCGGTGACTGTGGAGTTCGAACAGAAGAGAAATCGCTCCTCACTACAAAGGTAACAGACTCTGATGTACACGATGTTGCACAGACATAGAACGTGGATTTGGGATTAATATTCCAGAGGAACGGCGGCCTGGAAGAATAACAAGATTAAATCGGTGTGGAATTTAAGGTTTTTACATCATTTGCAAAGACCAGGTTCCCCCAGTGACCTTGACCCCGCATCTGAGAGGCCTTGGAGCTACACAGCCAAATTCGGAGTTCTGCTGAGGGCGGGAATTCTCCTTTTATTGAAAATGTCCCCGATATTTCTAAATCCGGAGCAGCCTGCCAGTACGGCACCAGTCACGGGGCGCTGCGCACTTACGGGGTCACCAGCGTAGCGCCCATAAACACAAACAACGCGCGCCAACACCACATCCAGCACTTCCTACACGAGCAGTACAACCTTCTTACGACTGTAGGAAATTCGCTTTATTTACTGTAGATTTTATTACTACAGTATTGGGAATTAAGTGGTTATTCGTTTTATGTCATTTTGTCATGGTGCCACTGATGTCCCCGTCCCCACACACTGGTGCCCGTCATGGTGCCCACTGATGTCCCCGTCCCCACACACTGGTCCCCGGGCACCTGTCATGGTGCCCACTGATGTCCCCGTCCCCACACACTGGTCCCCGGGCGCCTGTCATGGTGCCCACTGCTCACCGGAGGACACATTTCGTTGTGTGCACCGCTGTTACGTCCTGGTCTACGTCAGGAACGGGAACCATTAGAAAGAGGGAGGGAAACGTCACAACCGTTGGAGCGAAGTGAGTTTTAATAAAACAAAACAATACAAGTCACGCCTGGACACACAGTCAGGCCACGAAAAGCAGCGGGTAGACGAAATGTAACAGGACATCTGTCCTGCGTATTTTCCCTTTTTCTCCTTCTCTCCCTCCCTCCTCGTCGCAGCACGCCGTCTCTAAGGACATCACTCGGACGGGAGCGCGAATCAGCGTCAGGTCTGGGAGGAGTTCCATCAGTCACAATCTTCAAACACAAGCTGAAGTACTTGTTATATAGAGCATTTATTACAACTACACATTTGTGAAATGCACCAGCGCTTTGGACATAAACGACGGCCGGTCCAGGTCATTTCAGGGTCACATGCTGACCCTTGAACCTGAAGCCGGTCCAGACACGTTTACACTTCATTCTACAACGCGTGGTTATTGAGAAGAGTTGTACCTGCAGCTGCTCTTTTCCAGAGAAAAGTGGCCCGCGTCACATGAGTGATGGACCTTCTGATGTCTATTGTGTTCACTTTCGGAAATGAAACATCTCGAGCAAAGACAGCAGATGTACGGCTTCTCTCCGCTGTGCCTCTTCTGGTGTAACCTCAGTTGTTTCGCTTGTGCAAAACTCTTCCCACATTCTGCACACGCATACGGCTTCTCTCCAGTATGGAGCTTCTGGTGAGCCGCGAGGTTCGACGCTTCTGAGAAGCGCATGCCGCAGTCCACACACTGGTGGGGCTTCTCTCCGGTGTGGGTCCTCTGGTGTCTTTTCAGGTGTGCTGCTTGTGAGAAGTTCATCCTGCACTGTTCACACTGGAAGGGCTTCTCTCCAGTGTGGATCTTCTGGTGCTTTTTAAGAGTCGATGTTTGTAGAAAGCTCAGGCCGCACTCCATACACTGGTGGGGCTTCTCTCCCGTGTGGGTCATCTGGTGGGATTTAAGTGTGGACGGTTGTGAGAACATCATGCCGCACTGTGCACAGTGGTAGGGCCGCTCTCCGGTGTGGGTCCGCTGGTGTCTTCTGAGGTTTCCCGGTAGTGAGAAGCTCACTCCGCACTTGCCACACAGGTGGGGCTTCTCTCCTGCATGCGCCACCTGGTGGGTTTTCAGGTGTGACGCTCGCGAGAAACTCGTCCCGCACTCAACACACGCGAAGGGCTTCTCGCCAGTGTGGGTCCTCTGGTGTCCCACGAGATGTGATTTCTGCAAAAAGCTCGTCCCACACTGTCCACACTGGTAGGGCTTCTCTCCGGTATGGGTCCTCTGGTGTTCTTTAAGGTACGACTTTAGTGAGAAGCTCGTCCCACACTGTCCACACTGGAAGGGCTTCTCTCCGGTATGGACTCGCATGTGATTTTTAAGCAGGTACGGTACAGCGAAGGTCTTGTCACAGCTGTTGCACTGGTGCAGCTTCTGCTTGGACTTCATTGTATGTCTTCTTTTAGAAGATCTGAGTCCATCTTCTGCAAGGAAAAGCCTATTTTAACGAACCAGTGTGAAATTTGAACATGAAAGTATGCTAGTGAAGATGTTACCTTGTCTTAATGTCATTCTTTTAGAAGAGTCTTGCGTGGTATTCTGCTCGGCATCCATCAATCCGGCAGATAAAAGAATAAAGCTGCCATCCGTCTTGGGACCCTGGCAGGGGCGGGAAAGTGTAGGAGTTTTAGTTCTTCACCTCTCAAACCCACCAGTAGTGATCTAGAACTTTTTGTACTTTACACAAGTAAAGAATATTTACAAAGTTATGGAATCAGATTTGTTCCAAAGTGTTTAACTTTCCTAAATACAAAGAAAAGTCCGACGTTGAAATGCAAAGGTTGTAAATGTAAAATTTTCACAACATCTGGCTCGTTTTTACAGTTTCACTGCTGGTTTTCCAGTCGCTCCGCCCTGTTTTCAGTGCGAGAGGTGAGAACGTGGCTCCAGGGGAACATCTCCACCCTCCAGGACTGTTTTGACTGCAGACTGGGAGATGTTTGGAGATGTAGCCACCTACGACCGCTCTGTGGACTTGGAGGAGTACACAACCTCAGTCACCAGCAACATCAATGTGTTGAGGATGTCACCGTCTCCAAGACGATCACCCGTCCAAACCACAAACCCTGGTTCTCCACTAAGCTGTGCAACCTTCAGCTCAGCATTCAATACTGTCATCCCTCAGAAGCTGCTAATGAAGTTCTCCACTCTGCATCTGGATCTTGGACTTCCTAACAGACAAGCCTCAGTCTGTGTCTATAGGAAATAGCACCTCCAAGGTCCTCAGACTGAGCACAGGTTCTCCACAGGGATGCTCCTCAGCCCACTGCTGTTCACTCTGCTGACACACGACTGTGCTGCACAGTAGATTTTCAACCACATCATCAAGTTCACAGATGTCACAACAGTAGTGGAACTCATCAACAACAACAATGTCACCAGACTCACAGTCACCAAAACCAAAGAGATGGTTGTCAACTTCAGGAAGAAGCTGCCTGTCCCCACCCCACTGCACATCGATGGATCTGCTGTTGAGATAGTCAGCAGTGTGAAGTTCCTGGGTGTGCACATGACAGGCGACCTCTCCTGGAGCCTCAACACCACCTCCACCACCAAGAAAGACCAGCAACTTCTGCACTTCCTCAGGAAGCTGAAGAAGGCCAACCTCCTTCCTCCCATTGTTCTACCGAGGGACCATTGAGATGTTCTCTGCTGCTACATCACCGTCTGGTACGGGAACTGCACTACAGCGGATGGTGAAGACAGCAGAGCGCATCATCGGGGTTCCACTTCCACCATTTCCCAGCTCTACCAGAAACACCTCATCCGTCCAGCTCGGAACATAATGAAGTTTAGCAAAAAACGATAAACTACTTCCTGATATCATACTGACCATTCTGAACATCTCAATTCATTTTGCACATTCCAGCACATTCCAACATATCCACTTACAAGCGTCCTACACGATGTTGTCCAATTATGTCCTGTTCATTGTACAGAAAATTTGTACTTTTCTCTTATAGAGATAACCTGCATGGGGGACTAGAACGCAATAATCGCAATATGTCTTTTTCCCCCAAATCGTGCAGCCCTAAGTACGGCTAAAATATGAGGCACTCTGAAAAGAGGCGAACTTCCCATCACTATTTCTGGGGACGGAGCTGTCACTCAAATACCCGCTGGCCAGTTTCTTCCCAGTTTCACACTGCACTTTATGTACTCTTGGGATACATTGTGTAATATCTGTATTATAGGTTTATGAGATTTAGACTACAATATAATAGACACTGTTCATTTATACACACTTATAGACCTAAGTACATTCATTCATATATTCATATTCAGTATATATAAACATATTCTACAACTTGTACAAATTTTACTTATACACTGTCGTTCTTCTACTCTGTACATCTACCAGAATCTAATCAGAAGGTTGCCGGTTCGATTCCCGATCCGCCAAGGTACCACTGAGCAAAGCACCGTCCCCACACACTGGTCACTCAGGGTGTGCGTGCTTTCACCTGTATCTGTGGGAGTTTGCAGTAGTATAAATGCATGCTTGTCAGCTTCATATGTGAATGTGTTTCACATGTGTTTGTGTAACAAAAGTCTGAAATATTTCCTAAACGGCCCCTCATACAAGACTATAAAACGCGCAGAAACACGTTTTACACACGACCTCGTCTTTACTGATGAAGCTGCAGCACATTCATGTAGCCAGACATGTAGCGAGCTGCCCATAATGTCCATATTTACGTGTATCTGTTTCCGGGTACCGGGGTGTCCGCCACCGTAAGAGTCCCGCTTTTAACACCACGTGGTCGGTGTCAGGTACATCTCGGATAATATCGCGATATTACCGCAGTCTCATTAATTAACCGACGTCTCTCTACAATTGAAATTGTAGTTTGGTGGAAGCAGCTGCAAGTCGGGGGGACGCGGGGACAAACTCACCAGGATCGAGAAGGGTCAGACTGCAGCCACTGTGGAGCTCCACAGCAAGCGGAAGCACGTGGATCCGCCCACTTGGCAGGAAGTGACGTAAGCGGACCAAAGACCGGACGTGACGCAGTTTCCACGGCGCTGAATTCACATTATTACGTTTTAAAAGAAAAACCCTGTATTTACACGCAGTAGAACTGGGGATTAAAATGATAAGGTACTCGGTACCTCAACATTTCTACATAATAGTAATAATAATAATAATGATAGTGAATTGAAAGTTTTTTTTTTTCTGAACCTTTATTTAGTATCACAAATTACAAGGCACATTTCACATTTTAAGGAATGTCATCTGAACATTATAAACTGGGCACAAATAGTACAAAATAGTACAACCTATAGCACCATAAAAAAACAGCAACAAACTATTAAAAACGTAGCTTAATATGAAAAAACAAAAGCACTAATCGTTGTCACTTAAAAGAGGACTTCCAATTCTTAAATTAAGTTGTCTATATACTGGTTTAATGATTGGCCTTTAGTATTTTTACATTGACTTAGCACTTCCTTGAATAAATTTATTTCATTTAAAATGGGCGTGATTTTTAGAAATCGAGACTTATGAATAAAAAAAATATAAATACGTTATTATTGCAGTATTCTGATTCTTCATCTCCTATCAGACCAACCTTATTATCCCAAAGCTCAAAGGTGGAATTGATTTTTTACACATTATCCAGTTTTGAAAATCATTCCAAAAAACGTGTGGAATTGCAAATAAAAAGAGATGTTCTAACGTCTCAATATTAGAGTTACAGAAAACACAGAAATTATCATTTGTCCCAAATTTCTTTTGCAGAAGATCATTACAGGGATACATGTCATACATCATTTTAAAATGGATTTCTTTAGCTTTCTGTAGTATTGGAAAAGAGAGGTACTTAGTTCTAATTTTCTTTAAAGAGATAACATCATAATCTTTAAACAAATGTTTTCTTCTGAAGGTGACTGGAAACAATACTGAAGTTAGATTGTTTCTTATTAATTTGTTATTACATTTTCTGTCTATAAATTCACATCCATTTATAGTCATAGATGGTTCTTTTGGAATAATTACTGAATATGTTGTCATGCCTTTAATTAGTAGAGACATAGTAGAAGGAATTGCCTTTAGTACTATATTAAATTTAGTTATTGTACATGTTAACGTGTATTTTTCTATATATTTTCTATAAGATAAAAAACTACCATCGGCTTCCATAAGATGGAAAATGGACCAAATACCATTTTTTTTTAAAAGAGTGACTTGCGTTTTATCAAGATGCAAGACTTGTTTATGAACGTCTGATAGTTTTACTGGTAATTTAGGTATTTCAAAGTCACATGTCATCAAGAACTTGATTCCACCAAGATCTTTGAAAATCTTATAAGGTAAACTGAACCATAAACTTTCGTAATTTTTTTAATAAAACTTTCTAAACATTTGAGTTTGATGCAGCCATTTATTGAATCAAAGTCAATCATGTTTAAACCTCCTTCTTCTAAAGATTTAACTACATCGGCTCTCCTAATGTAATGACATCTGTTCCTCCAAATAAAAGTAAAATGATCTTGGTTTATTTTTTTTATCATTTTAGCAGATATATATAACGAACAAGCTGGGTAAATTAGTCGAGATAGACTTTCCATTTTAGTGAGTAGAATGTGTCCAAAGATAGACAAGTCTCTATTAAGAATGACATTGGATTTTATTTTCAATATTGGATGTTTCTTTTAGCTTTTTATTTTTCAAGATATTAATTCATAAATAATTAACCTTTTTTTTTATTGAAATACCACACACAGTGTCAAAGGGATGATCATCATGAATAGTTAGAATTTCACATACTTTCTTATTCAAATGTAAGCCAGAGTTTTCAGAATACTTTTGTATCTCCTTCAATACCTCTGAAATTTGCGATAGATTTTTTAAGACCAGGGCCGTGTCATCTGCTAGTTGAGTAATTATCAGGGAGTTTCCCATTACATTTAATGGTTCAATATTTGAATTGTTTTTTTATGAAAATTGCCAACAGTTCTGTCACAATAATGAACAGAAGAGGTGAAACAGGACATCCTTGGCGGATTCCTCTGGTTATTTCAAAACGTTTAGATGTTCCAGAGCATAAAGATACTGAGCTGTTAATATCTGTGTAAAGCATCTGAATCACTTTTATAATTTTTTTCCCAAAGCCAAAGTATTCCAATGTTTTTATAATGAAGGGGTGCTCAACGCTGTCGAAGGCTTTATAGAAATCCAAGAAGAAAATGACTCCATCATCTTCTACCAGATGTTCATAGTCCAGCAGATCTAGAACTAACCTCAGATTGTTATGAATAGATCTCTCTTTAAGAAAACCGGACTGTGTATCACTTATAATCTGGGATAAATCATCCTTCAACCTGTCAGCGATCGCATGTGTGAATATTTTATAATCAGTATTTAATAATGAGTGTAATAAGTCCTTGTTTCATTGTAGATGTTAAAGAGTTGACCAATGACATATCATTAATTGTTTCAGCTTCACCATTTTCTTTAAAAGCTGCATCTATTTTTGGAATATATTTTTTTTATTTCTTCTACAAATAAATTTGACATTACAGGGTTGTATGCAGATGAATACAAGGTTGAGTAAAATCTGTAAATTTCTTCTGAAATAACTTTCTGATCAGTAACTTGCTCATCATCTATAATTAATGAATTTATGTTTTTTTCTCTCTTGCCTTCTTTTTTCTAAATTACTGAAATACGATGTATTTTTTCCACCTTCTTCTATCCATTTAGCTCAAGATCTGATGTATGCTCCATGTGCCCTCTTTTGATGAATAACATCTAATCGATTCTGAAGTGTTATAAATTCACATCTATCAGCTTCAGACATTTCACACTTTCTACAGAAATTATTTCTATTCTGCACCAAACGAGCCTCAAATTCTCTTCGTTGGCTGCATTTCTGTTTGCTAAATGTCACTTAAATTTGAAGTATTTGAAGCTTCCAAGTTTGGTCATTTTTAATTTTGTGACATAACCCTCATCCATTAATTCAAATTCAAATTTAAATTTTATTTGTCACATACATAGTCATACACGGTATGATATGCAGTGAAATGCTTTAGCAACTGCTACAGACCACAGTATTGCAAATATTGCAAGTAAACAATGAACCAATATGCAAATATTGCAAACATAACCAAATATTACACTTTTACGTCTTTAACATAAAATATGTGTAACAGGTAGGGTGAAGGTGTGCAAATGAGTGACAGACAATGTTTAAAGAAAAGAGAAAAGGAGCCATAAAAAAAAAGAGCAGTAAAGTAAAAAGCGCAAAGATTATGTGCAAAGTGATTTTGTGCAAAGTTAATAAATCTGCATTAAACTTCCAACAATCTTTTTTAAATTTGTTCCCTTTAACTGGGTTTAATTAAAGCGAAATTACACAGTGATCCGTCAAAGGGGCAGAAGAGGAGGTGACCAGAAGGTGGCGGCCGTGTCACACGAGTGAGGTTCTTGCAGCTTTTCTTTTCACTTTGTCCTTAAGTCCTCTCGCATTCAAAGAAATAAATGACAAATTAGTTCTAAGCATTAGCTATGCTGTTCAAAACAGAACAAACACCAAAATTAATAACAAATGACGCCCTTCATGTCCTCATTTAGCGATATCTTTAACAGAATACTTTCTATTTCTGTATCGGGCCGCGGTAGTACGCCCGGCCTCCTGCCTTCCTCGCTTGAAGTATCTGGGGCCACCGTTTCTCTCTCTCCAGATGGTCCTCCTTCAGGAGGTCCTCCATGAAGCGGACACCAGTTGACCCGCAGGCCGGGGACGTTTTGGTCACCTTCCACATGCCATCTCTGTACTGGCGGGTTCGGTTTTCCTCCTTCCTGCCCAGCCGATGAGCCGTATCAACATAGACATCCGTTCTCTCAGCCCGTTCTGGAGCCACCTTCTCCAGACGTTTTCTCCAAGGGTCCATCGACGGGACTCCAAGATGGTGCAAGGGAACTGGATCGATATAAACGTCGATGGAACCTGAGGCTTCGTCTCCTTCGTCCCGCTGATCCTCAGGTTCCATCGACGTTTATATCGATCCAGTTCCCTTGCACCATCTTGGAGTTTAGAAGCTTCTTTGTGTAGAATGGACACCTCTGACTCCACCTTCTCCTTACAATCTTCCACTTCAGCCACACTACATTCCACAGCCCTGGTAAGCCTGCTGATCGTCACCGTGTCAACTTTGTGTTCACGTCCGCCATCTTCTCATCTTGGGTGTCAAATCTCTGCTGTAGCGCTTGAACGGCTTCCAGTAGATCTTCCATCGTTGTGTCTTGCCTTGTTATTTTATGAGACAAGACTTTCAGTCTCCATGTCCCATGCGTAGTCGTGGTCCTTTAAAACTTCACTTTTCTCATTCTTCATAGCTTCTTTGGGAGACTGGACCTTCTCTTGCTTTTTTGTGTCTTATACATAACTAATATAGAACAAAACTAACTTTGCAAGTGTGAAAAACTTCAAATAACAAAACTAGAGGACTAAAACGAACGTGTGCTCAGTCCGCCATCTTGCCCAGGTCCCCACATTCTTTACAACCTGGACTCGGTTTGTGGTTTTAAAAAATAGATTTATTTCTGTTCATTTTGTGAATGATGCGGCAGGTCAGGTGTTTTAAAAGAAAAAAAAACTAAAATACAGACATAAAAAATATTTACTATATTTACACCATTCAATATTCCACATAATCGTACTGTAATAAAAACCTCATTAAAATGTCCATGGATCAACACGGCCGGCCCACCGTTTTACATCCACAGTGTCATACAGTCAGTAGTGACAGGGACCGCCCCCCTGGAGACTCCAGGGACACGATGGGAGGAAGTGGGGTTCCAACCCGAGTTTCCCACTGGGCTCCTACCACAGGGGGACCGTCCCCCTGGAGACTCCGGGTTCGGGGACACGATGGGAGGAAGTGGGGTTCCAACCCGAGTTTCCCACTGGGCTCCTACCACAGGGGGACCGTCCTCCTGGAGACTCCGGGTTCGGGGACACGATGGGAGGAAGTGGGGTTCCAACCCGAGTTTCCCACTGGGCTACTACCACAGGGGGACCCGTCCTCCTGGAGACTCCGGGTTCGGGGACACGATGGGAGGAAGTGGGGTTCGAACTCGGGTTCGAACTCGGGCTACTACCACAGGGGGACCGTCCTCCTGGAGACTCCGGGTTCGGGGACACGATGGGAGGAAGTGGGGTTCCAACCCGTGTTTCCCACTGGGCTACTACCACAGGGGGACCGTCCTCCTGGAGACTCCGGGTTCGGGGACACGATGGGAGGAAGTGGGGTTCGAACTCGGGTTTCCCACTAGGCTACTACCACAGGGGGACCGTCCTCCTGGAGACTCCGGGTTCGGGGACACGATGGGAGGAAGTGGGGTTCGAACTCGGGTTTCCCACTAGGCTACTACCACAGGGGGACCGTCCCCCTGGAGACTCCGGGTTCGGGGACACGATGGGAGGAAGTGGGGTTCGAACTCGGGTTTCCCACTAGGCTACTACCACAGGGGGACCCGTCCTCCTGGAGACTCCGGGTTCGGGGACACGATGGGAGGAAGTGGGGTTCGAACTCAGGTTCGAACTTGGGCTACTACCACAGGGGGACCCGTCCTCCTGGAGACTCTGGGTTCAGGGACACGATGGGAGGAAGTGGGGTTCGAACTCGGGTTTCCCACTAGGCTACTACCACAGGGGGACCGTCCCCCTGGAGACTCCGGGTTCGGGGACACGATGGGAGGAAGTGGGGTTCGAACTCGGGTTCGAACTTGGGCTACTACCACAGGGGGACCCGTCCTCCTGGAGACTCCGGGTTCGGGGACACGATGGGAGGAAGTGGGGTTCGAACTCGGGTTCGAACTTGGGCTACTACCACAGGGGGACCCGTCCTCCTGGAGACTCTGGGTTCAGGGACACGATGGGAGGAAGTGGGGTTCCAACCCGAGTTTCCCACTAGGCTACTACCACAGGGGGACGGTCCCCCTGGGACACGATGGGAGGCTTTTCAAGGCTTCTCTTCATGATGGACCTTCTGATGCCTGCTGTGTTCGCTTGGCGTGGTGAAGCATTTGGAGCACGTGCTGCAGATGTAGGGCTTCTCGCCGCTGTGTCTCCTGCGGTGTGCCGTGAAGAGGGACGCGTGGGCGAAGCTCGTCCCGCACTGGCCGCAGCGGTACGGCCGCTCTCCGGTATGGATCCTGCGGTGGGTTTTGAGGTAGGACGACTGGGAGAAGCGCACCCCGCACGTCGCGCACTGGTACGGCTTCTCGCCCGTGTGGACCCTCAGGTGGGTCCTGAGGGTGGACGCGTGCGAGAAGCTCACCCCGCACTGCACACACCGGTACGGTTTCTCCCCGGTGTGGACCCTCTGGTGGGATTTAAGGTCCGATGCTCGTAAGAACCTCATCCCGCACTCTTCACACTGGTGGGGCTTCTCCCCAGAATGGATCCTCTGGTGACCTCTGAGGTGCGACGGCCGTAGAAAGCTCTTCCCGCACTCCAGACAATGGTAGTCCTTCTCGCCGATGTGGATCATCTGGTGGACCTTCAGGTTTGACGCGCTGGAGAAGTTCATCCCACACTGCTCACACAAGTAGGGCTTTTCTCCAGTGTGGATCCTCTGGTGTGTTTTGAGGTGTGAAGCTTGTAAGAACGTCATGCCACACTCCACACACCGGTAGGGCTTCTCTTCACGTTCCCTGTTAGATCTCCTTCCAGCAGATGCGCCTCCATCTTCTGTAAGACAAACAACAACGGAGCAAAGTCACGCCGGGGTTCCGTTTAAGCGCCTGTATCCACGGTGTGGGGCGGTGTCACCTGAGTCCAGCAGGCTCATGGTACCTGCCCTCTTCAGCGGGACATGTCTACACTCTTCACGTCAGTAGACCGCAGAGCTTGGGACACTGGGACAGGGTGGGAGGAGCTATAAATCTTTACTGATTGATTGATGACATCATTGTGGCATTAATTCCAATTTTATTTGTCAGGTACAGTCATACACGGTATGATATGCAGTGAAATGCTTTTGCGACTGATATAGACCTCAATATTGCAAACATAACCAAATATTAACATTTTATTTATTACAATTAAACATAAAATATGTATAACAGAATTTGCTTATGTCCTCACGTCATTATGTAATGATGTATTTCATGAACAAATCTTTTATTATATACATTTCTCCATTTAAAAACATTGACCAGATTAACAAATCAATCATTAATAATAACTGCCTGGACTATAGTTCTATTTATTAAATATTATATCGCACATAAACCATGTATATATACTGAATAACACTGATTCGTGTTATTAGTGATATTTAAATGTACTTTAATGTTTAACTGAACGCATTTTTGTGGTATTTCGGACTCACCAGAGGGACGCGGACCGAACAAAATCCTCCAACACGTTCCACTCGGGTCCGGACAAATTATTAATTATAAATGATAAATTACAGCCACGTTTTTATCAATCCGTCGAAAAATAGGAATCGCGTCGGCGCCGGAAGCGTAGCCGGACATGACGTCATCACAGAAGTCTATTAAATCGTTTTTATCCAGAAAAAAACTATTGGCTTTACTGTGAAGAAATAAACGTGCGGCGTTGTGACGATTCACCGTCAATTTCACGCCAAATCCATTCTGGTCATCATTTCTAATGAAGGACGCGTTATACGTCATTACGTCATTACGGCATTACGTCATTCCCCGTTACCTTATAAATAGACTTATTCTGGAGGAAATAGAAATATGAAAACAGAACAGTATACAAGTATATTTAAAAAATAGAAGAGGTAATACAACCTTTCTTAAGTTTTACAGAAGAGATATGTAACGAAGTGACTACAACACACACATTTGAACCTCTGAACCAAGAGTCCCAGGTTCGAACCCCACTTCCTCCCATGGTGTCTCTGAGCAGGACACTGAACCCTGAGTGTGTCCAGGGGGGACTGTCCCTGTAACTACTGACTGTAAGTCAGTAAATGTAAATGTAAATGGATTGAGTCCAGAAGTGAGTGTGATCATTCAGAACAAACACAGATTTGCACAGATAAAGACTCGATGAGGAAGGATGAAGAGAGCAGCTGTTAAAATGCCTTTACAAAACCTGCAGGTCCATCTGGAGTCCCGTGAAGATCAAGGTGTAGATCCTCCAGAGCATAAACCTTCTATTCAGTCAGTATTAACCAATCATCCCGTGAAGTACACGAAGACTGATGAACAACACTGATCAACCCTGGACGTGCAGATAGATGGAGTGGTGGACGTTTGGTGGACAGCCACCATGAATCACGCGGAGAAGCTCCTTAAGGGTCCCAGAAGGTGTGACACTGACCTCTAAAAGGTATGTGGAGTTTCTGACTGATCACCATCTTCCATGGTCCAAAAAGAAGAACCATCTCATGCTGCAAGGAACACCTCTATGGGCATAAAGGAGAGAAACTCATGGTGTGACCCCCGAGATCCTCCCGAGAACCTTTGGAACATCCTGAAGCAAAAGATCTATGAGGGAGGAAGGCAGTTCCCATCCACACAGCAGCTCTGGGAGGCCGTTCTGACATCAAGCAAGAACCGTGAAGCAGCTACTGAATAAGGTCCTGTTAAAAGTTTGCAGATAACACTACGCTCATCCAGGACGGTGATGAGTCTGCTTACAGACAGGAGGTTAAAGAGCAGGCTGTCTGGTGCAGTCTTAACAACCTGGAGCTCAACACGCTCAGAATAGTGGAGATGATTGTGGACTTCAGGAGGAACCCGCCTGCTCTCCCCCCACTCACCATCATGGCCAGCACTGTGGATACAATGGAGTCATTCAGGTTCCTGGTGACCATCATCTCCCAGGACCAGAAGTGGGACACTCACCTTGATTCCATTGGCCCAACAGAGGTTCTACACCACAATCATCGAATCCGTCCTCCACTTCTATAACTGTCTGGTCCACCTCAGCCACCAAATCTGACCTTAGAAGACTGCAGAGGGTAGTCAGGACTGCTGAGAGAATCATTGCAACCTCCCTCCCCAGTCTCCAAAGCCTGTACGTATCCAGAGTGGATCCCTCACACCCAGCACACTCTCTCTTCAATCTGTTGCCATCTACAGAGCACTCAGCACCAAAGCGACCAGACACAGCTCAGGGACAGGTTCTTCCACGTCATGAACGTGACACGACACAGTGGCCAGCACTGCGGCCACAATGGAGTCACTCAGGTTCCACGGGAACAATGTGGTCACAAGTGGTCATAAGTGGTCATAAGTGGTCATACCGTTTTTATATACACTGTACAATATATATATATATATATATATACACACACATACAATAAATTATATATATTATATATATTTGCTATCTTGTATACTTTGTATATCTGTACATAACTGCTTTTACTTCCTGTGTCTTCTCATTGGAGAAATCTGTCAATAAAACATATTCCTCATATATGTAAACATACCTGGTAATAAAGCTGATTCTGATTCTGATTCAAATTTAACTTGACCTGTAGCATGACTACTGGTTCAAAGGGGGAAGAGAGAGAAGAGAGGAGGAAGAGAGAGAAGAGAGGAGGAAGAGAGAGAAGAGAGGAGGAAGAGAGAGGAGGAAGAGAGAGAAGAGAGGAGGAAGAGAGATAGAAGAGAGAGAAGAGCCTTGAAGTTTGATCTGATGATCTGATAAATGGTTGATTTGGGTGCAATCATAGTAGCCGCAACATCCTTGAACTTTTTCTCCAGTGATGACTACACGTGTTTCCTTCCAGGTAACCATGTTAATGCCACATCATTTAGCCAGAGCTGGTCCTATTCCATTTCAAATAAAGTCTTACTTTATTACTAAAATTATATATACACACACACACACACACACACACACACACACGACGTGACAGTGTGTGTGTGTATGTATTACATTAATTATATCAATATTTTATTCACACACACACATACACACACACACATGTGTGTGTGTATACATATATATATACAAAATATTGATCTAATTAATTTAATACACACACACACATATAAAAGCCATGTTTGGTTCACATGCTGTCTGCCTGAGCCGAGCTTCAAGCCAGATGTGGACAAATGTGTCTGCAGTGTGGGAAATTATGCAGATATGATGTTTAACTCGGTGTGCAGCAGCATTAAAGCAAATGACCCCAAAACACTGCGTGTCACGTGGAAACGTGTTGGTTTAAATATTTTCATCTGGTCGTGCCCGATTTCCAGATGTGCATCTGGACGCTCTGTCCGTCCACAGCCGACACGGAACAGCTTCTGTCAGCTGAGCTTTAGATGCACTTGTATTATTTCCATGTAGTTATTTTTGTAGTTTTCTACTACATTGTATTTTGCCGGAATTAAATTCCTTGCATGTGTTTGCTCATGTATGTGGTCAATAACACGAAAGATCACAGGAATGTGTTTCGATTTACGAGAAATTGCTGTTAATTCGGTTTTACTTTCGCATTGCGTCATGTGTGCATACGCAGCTGAACGTGAGCTCGAGAACAAGAAACAAAAAGCCAAACCGCCAAAAATTTTATTAGAAAGCTGACCACAGCCTACAACATTCGCAAGCCACGCAGCTTTTTGACGATGTGCTTCATTTATTTCACTCACATTCCAGTATTAGAAAAATAAAATATCACAAACTAATAAATAAATAAATAAACGTAATTCCTACGGAAGCTATATATTTGTTGTCACATGACGTCAGGAGACGAGTCTCCCGTCATATTCGGAAGGGGAACTTGTGTATGTAGTCCCTGACAACCACGCTGACGGGCAGGCGGTCCACGGCGTCCCTGCCGAACGCGCGCACCACCGCCAGGCGGCCCAGCTGCTGTAGGCCCTGTGGCGCAGCTCCGCGGTAGGGCCTTCGCAGGCTCCTCTTGGGCGAGTCTCTGTAGTATTCCAGCAGGGCGAAGAGGCAGCTGAAGGTCTTGTGGCTGCCGGCCAGGCCGAAGCGCAGGTCCCGCAGCTCGATGCGGACGCTGGTGGGACCCTGCGTGGAGTGGTAGCTCAGCGTGAAGAAGACGTCGGGCCGCGTGCTGTCCCGCACCAGGAACGTGCCCTGCGGCTGCTCGGACAGGAGGGCGTGGGCCTCGTCCGCGTCCATCGGGCCGAAGTAGAAGCCGCTGTGCTCCAGGTAAGCGGCGGTCCGGGTGATGAGGTCGTACTCGGGTCGGTTGCGGAACGGCGCGAAGCGGGACGCCAGCGGGCTGGACCCGTCCACTGTGGACAGACTCTGTGATGTGGCTGCATGACCCATCCTACAGTAAAAGGGCCCCAGGACGCAGCTCCACCATGGTCCACACTAGACATAGAGGACCACAGTAAAGCCTGCAACACATGAAGAGATGAAGAACATGAAGAGATTGATGCACGACCTTCAACGCAGAAGATCAGACGTGCTGATGCTCCACTTTCATGGTGAATAGTGCAGAATTCATCGAGTAAAAACTTTATTAAGGGACTAATCACTGTTAGTTTATTAGCATCTAATCAGTAATCTAAGATCGGAACACTAACTATCGCCTTTTTTTTTTGTTCATTTATATACTAATTCAATCATTTTTTTCAATTAAATGCGATTAAATGTAAGCTCTTTGCTTTAACGGTATTTCCCGGTTCTCCTGTTTCTTCCAGGCTTCAGGACCACCCTGCACGCATCTATACATCTCCACACCCCACTGGGTAGCAGAAGGCTCCCGGTTCCACGACCCGGTTCCCTCCTTAAACCAACAATTCAACAGAACGCATCACAGTTGAAAGATGAGGATTTGCTCGTGTAGGATGGTGTTCAACCATTTGGATTTAATGGCAAATCGCGTTTGACGAACTTGATAAAATCCTTTGTTACTTTTGCCAGCTGAACTAATTTAATTTGTGAAATGATAAAAAACGAAGAAATCACGTAGAACCAACAGCCGTTACTTTCTGATAAAGATGCAGACACGTTCTTACCAGAACGCGGAGGCTCGGTTCTCGGTTCTGCAGCAGCTGATGAAGTTCACTGATCTTCCTGCTCCAGTCAGTTTCTCTTTCTCCGCCGTGGACAGAGAAGTTGAGAATGACATCTGTGTGTGTGTGTGTGTGTGTGTGTGTGTGTGTGTGTGAAATGGAGAGAGAGGCTACATTTACACACGTTAACCGGTTCCGGCTGCCAAAACACCAACACTGAGGATGGTGGTGGAGAGATATCACACACACACACACACACACACACACATAGACGCACACACACGGAGCAGTTTCACTTTCGCTCTCTTCCCAGTGCTTCTCTGAAATCATGTGATCTCTGAGCACCGTGCCGGTGTATTGTGTGTGTGTATTGTGTGTATATTGTGTGTGTGTGTTGTGTGTATATAGTGTGTATTGTGTGTGTGTTGTGTGCGCAGCCCGTTATGAAGGAAGATTTGGACATGAACGTGTCTGCAGCAGGAACTCCTGGTTTGGACCCTTGAGGACGGCCAGATGCAGAATACAAATCGTACAAAAGTCTCATTTTCTCTCGGTTAACGTGCGCCTGGTCCCAGGAAAGAGTTTAATAAACCATGTGTGACTGGTTGTAGCAGCAGCACAGACATCTCTAGACAACAAGCTGCAGACAGACAGACAGACAGACAGGGAGGGAGACATACAGACAGAGAGACAGTAGAAAGACAGACAGACAGACAGACAGGCAGACAGAGAGACAGTAGAAAGACAGACAGACAGACAGACAGGCAGACAGAGAGACAGTAGAAAGACAGACAGACAGACAGACAGACAGGCAGACAGAGAGACAGTAGAAAGACAGACAGACAGACAGACAGGCAGACAGAGAGACAGTAGAAAGACAGACAGACAGACAGACAGACAGGCAGACAGAGAGACAGTAGAAAGACAGACAGACAGACAGAAAGACAGACAGGCAGACAGAGAGACAGTAGAAAGACAGACAGACAGACAGGCAGACAGAGAGACAGTAGAAAGACAGACAGACAGACAGACAGACAGGCAGACAGAGAGACAGTAGAAAGACAGACAGACAGACAGAAAGACAGACAGGCAGACAGAGAGACAGTAGAAAGACAGACAGACAGACAGGCAGACAGAGAGACAGTAGAAAGACAGACAGACAGGCAGACAGAGAGACAGTAGAAAGACAGACAGGCAGACAGACAGAAAGACAGACAGACAGAGAGACAGTAGAAAGACAGACAGACAGACAGAAAGACAGACAGACAGACAGAGAGACAGTAGAAAGACAGACAGACAGAAAGACAGGCAGACAGAGAGACAGTAGAAAGACAGACAGAAAGACAGGCAGACAGAGAGACAGTAGAAAGACAGACAGACAGACAGGCAGACAGAGAGACAGTAGAAAGACAGACAGACAGGCAGACAGAGAGACAGTAGAAAGACAGACAGGCAGACAGACAGAAAGACAGACAGACAGAGAGACAGTAGAAAGACAGACAGACAGACAGGCAGACAGAGAGACAGTAGAAAGACAGACAGACAGAAAGACAGACAGACAGACAGAAAGACAGGCAGACAGAGAGACAGTAGAAAGACAGACAGAAAGACAGACAGACAGACAGGCAGACAGAGAGACAGTAGAAAGACAGAGACAGTGACTGCATCCTATCAGGCACCAGAGGAGGCAAGGCACCGTCTACAAAGTGCAAACCTGAACATGCAGGTGAACACAACTCCCAGCCGGGTCATCTCCCGCCCCGCGGGGACTACAGTAAATATATTTCTAACCAGTAGCCACTTCTCAGCTGGAGCTCAGGCCAAACACAAGATGAACATCATATTTGTTCCTCCTCCTGTGGAGGCGGGGCTACTACTGTAGTATAGTTCATGTTGGGAGACGTTAGGCTCTTTAATGCCTGATTATTCATATTCATATTCATATCCTGTCATACACCATATACCTGGAGATGTGATGCTGCTGCTGTGGTGGACGTTTTATATGAAACGGAATCTCCTCGCGTCAGATTTACCAGCTCGTGTCTGTGTGTTATGTAGAAATAATCAGGAAAAGGTCTGAATCTGATTGTAGGCGTTTATTTAAATGAGCTCCAAGAGACAGGCCTCAGTGCAGCGGCTGGGTGGACGAGGTTCTATACCTAATGAGGAAAGGAACAAAACCACAGAACCGTAAGAACTAAAGCGAAACTATGAACGATGAGCCACGTTCAGAAGTGAAGGCTGCGGACTCTACATTAGAAAAACTCTTTTTATTAATTCTGCAGAAGACAGAATTACGGCCAATACGAGTTTTAAACCAGGGTTAGACACAGGTGTCGACCAATTCTTTTTTTTTTTGGATGACAAAATATGATGCAATGGCCTGAAGATGAAAAGCATGCCTGCTTCTTTCATGGGCAGAAGTGGTAGATGTGACAGTGTGAATGCAAGTCAAGTGTTTGGGTTAGTAAGTGAATATTTCTACAGTCACCAGTAGCATTGTGACCAGAACTTGGTATGGAGTGAAACCCTTGCTTGTAAATGAACAGATTTGCAGAAGTTGGCTGCTCCTGCGTCTCTGTCCTGCTGCTGCACTTTTATGTTGGCTGTGGTGCGTATGTGTATCTGTGCTGTCATCATTCACACATGGCCTAGCGGTTAAGGTTGCCGGTTCGAATCCTGATCCACTGAGGTGCCACTGAGGTGCCACTGAGCAAAGCACCGTCCCCACACACTGCTCCCCGGGCGCCTGTCATGGTGCCCACTGCTCACTCAGGGTGATGGTTAAATACAGAGGACAAATTTCACTGTGTGCACCGTGTGCTGTGCTGCTGTGTATCACAGAGACAAAGACTGCCCACTGGGTCAAAATATAGAGAGAGAGAGAGGGGAGAGTTTCAATATTCATGAATAAATATTTGTGAATATGTCTACATTTATTTGTGGATTTTTGAGTCTTCCCTGACAGCGCTTGATTAACAAAAGGTAGCCAATCAGATGTCTTCAAAGTTCACAGCCACTGAAGTTCGAGAGTTTGATTTAATGGTGACAACATTGTGCTGCATTTGCGCATTGTCGTGGTCTCTTGGAAGGAATTGCAAAAAAACAAGCTTCATATAATTAATCAGAAATATAATGCAAATGTTTTGTTGTGGTAGAAACTGTGTTTCTGCTGAATTTAATTTTTTGTTTCCCAGCTCAACAGTGCAAGAATCGTACCAGCAGCCTGAAATTTTCATAATTTGAGAAAAATTATTACAGACGCTAAATTTCCATTCCATGGCTCAGACAATCTGCTGCAACCACACATATCATCACAGTCTGACATAAAACCTATAAAATGTTTGCAAAAGCCGCCTGTGGTTTAAACGACTCGTCATCGTTTGCATTTACATTTGTGCCATTTGGCAGACGGCCTTATCCAGATACATACGTACAACGCGGGATCAGTTCTGGTTCACGAGGAAGGTGCCTGTCAGATGACTGGAAGTTCATTCAAGTTCACGTTCAAATGTATTTAGAAAGCACCTTGAAACAATGCAGCAGACCAAAGTGCTGTACACTAATAACATCCAATAAAATAATAACGCCACGACTGGGTGCTCCTGGAAACCCACCTGGCACCTCCAGCCACGGAACAGATGTGGTGAATGAGGTGTACATGGACTTGTTGAGCAGCCCATCGAGGCTGCAACATTTTATGTGGACGGTACGACTTGTGAGAACAGTTGTCTTCAGTTCTGGCGATCGCCACACGCCTGCGAGTTAGTTTGTGTTCTCCCCTTTTGTTTCCCCTGTTTTTGGTTTGTGTTGTTAATAAAACATTGTTCCCAATATGTCCCTCCTCTGAGCTTCATTCACCAGAAGACCCAGGATCAAACCCCACTTACTACCATCGTGTCCCTGAGCAAGACACTTAACCCTGAGTGTCTCCAGGGGGGGACTGTCCCTGTAACTACTGACTGTAAGGCGCTCTGGATAAAGACGTCTGGTAAATGCTGGAAATGAGACGGACAGCGAGGAGGAAGACTGCGACGTGGGGGTAAGCTGGTGGAAGAGGGCGACGGGAAATCAGCAACTGTGCTGCCGGGACTGCCTCGCGGGGAATCCGCAGTGCCTGCTGCAGAGAACGTCCACCACCCTCCACGCCCCCTGTGGGAAGAATCCAGGGTGCCTGGACCCATCCCACCACACCCAGAACCAGCCAGGATCCAGTGCAGGAAGACCCCACAGTGTGGGACGTTGCACTGGCAGGTGGCGAGAGTCAGGCCTCCCGTGTTCATGGCTGCACCTCCCAAGGAGGTCCCAAACAACCCAGAGAGGGAGCCAAAAGACCCTCTCTTTTGTCTGTGTGTGTGGTGTCTGTATGTCGCCCACACTTCCCCTCTTTGTGTCCACCAAATGGTGATCAAGCAGCAGAGCAAAACCCCAGACAAACAAAACAAAAACAAAAAAAACAGACAAAAGAGAGGGTCTTTTGGCTCCCTCTCTGGACCTCCTTATGAACACGGGAGGCCTGACTCTCTCGCCACCTGCCAGTGCAACGGGTTGGGGGCTCCTCCTGAGGAGCGGGTGGATGGGTCCTCCGGTAGCCGGTAAACAGGCCGGGCCAGGCATGGGCCTGGGTCCGCCTCCAGAGGGCCAGAGGATCCAGCTGGGACTGGCAGGAAGAAGGCCTGCTCGTCCCAACGGACGCAAAAATGGGCTGGTCAGATGGTCTGGCGAAGCCCCCACACTGGCTGAAGGGATGCGCAGCAAGAAGGGCTGCATGTGCCCAGGAGGCACCACCCAGGGGTGCAGTAAATGCTCACCGGAGGGTCCGGGACTGCCACTCTGCGTGGTGCAGGGCTGGGCTGCACGTGCCCAGAAGGCACCATGCTGGGGAGCAATAAGCAGTTGTCGGATGGTCCGGGACCACCTCCCTGCTCGGGGCATAGAGGGATGCAAGAAGTGTCAGAGGGGACGTGCGGAGACAGGGCCCGCACATACCCGGAAGGTTCGGTCCTCTTTTTTGTGTGCAGGCTGGAGGGACCACGGCCGCCATGCAGGACGACGTCTGGGAGGACACAGTGGGAGGACACAGCAGGGCAGGAGCCATGTGGTTGTGAATATTTCCTCTTCACCATCTCCAACAGAAGACTGTCTTGATTTTTGATTGGTGAAAGTGAAGTGATTGTTACATTTACAATTACAGCATTTACCAGGGCGACTTACAGTCAGTAGTTATAGGGACATTCCCCCCCTGAGACACTCAGGGTTAAGTGTCCTGCTCAGGGACACAATGGTAGTAAGTGGGGTTTGAACCTGGGTCTTCTGGTTCATAGGCGAGTGTCTTACCCACTTGGCTACTACCACCCTATAGTTACTGTGAGACACTGCAGCACAGCACACGGTGACACAGTGAAACGGGTCCTCTGTATTTATAAGTCACCCTTGGTGAGCAGTGTGTGGGGACGGGACCTCTGTCACCTTGCGGCTCAGAATTCGAACCAGCAACCTTTCGATTACGTGTCCGTGTCCTTACCCACAAGGCCACCGCTGCATCCCTCATGCCAAAAACGCCCACAACGATTCGTATTACGCTTGTATTTTATTACCTTTCAACATTAAATGCAAATGGATGGATGCTGCACATTTCTTGCCTGAAGTTGGTTTGAATATGTACATTTAGTGAAATTCCACGACATGATTTGTTTTCTCGTGGCTACGGAGCGCGGAGTGGCTTGAAAACTTCGCTCCGCAGGGTTGACACTGGTAGCGCTTGTCTCCGGCGTGCGTCCTCTGGTGTTTCTTTAGAGTTGACGATTGCGAGAAGCCCCTCCCGCACTGTACGCAGCGGTACGGTTTTTCTCCGGTGTGGGTCCTCTCGTGCGACTTGAGGTTTGCTGCTTGTGCAAAACTGGTCCCGCACTCTACACACCGGTACGGTTTCTCTCCCGTATGGGTCCTCTGGTGGCTTTTCAGGAGGTCTAGTACCGAAAATCTCTTCCCACACTCCACACAGTGATGGGGCTTCTCTCCAGTGTGTCTCCTCTGGTGCCTTCTAAGGTGTGCAGCTCGCGAATAGGTCCTCCCCACACTCCTCACACTGGTAGGGCTTCTCGCCAGTGTGTGCGACTTCGTGCACGCGGAGACGTGCGGCACTGACGAAGCCCTCGCCACACCGGGAGCAGGCGTGAGGTCTCTCTCCAGTGTGCAGCCTCTGATGTATGGTGAGGTTGGAATGCGCCACGAAGCCTTTGTAGCACACCGTGCAGATGAAGGGCTTCTGCCCGGTGTGGGTGCGCTGGTGGGTCTTCAGGCTGGACTGCTGTGAAAACCTCTTCCCGCACTGTCCACACTGGTACGGCTTCTCCCCGGTGTGGATCCTCCTGTGGATCTTCAGGTACGCCGCCAGTGAAAACCTCTTCCCGCAGTCGGCACAGCGGTGGGGCTTCTCTCCAGAATGGATTATTTGGTGAATTTTGAGCTTCGCTCTGTTGGAAAACCTCATCCCGCATTCCGTGCAGTGGTGGGGCTTCTCTCCGGTATGGATCATCAGGTGACTTTTAAACTTTGCCGCATTAGAAAACCTCATCCCGCATTCTGTACAGTGGTGCAGCTTTTCTTCAGAATGGACCATCTGGTGAGTCCTGAGGCTGGACGGCTGTGAAAACCTCATCCCGCAGTCTCCACACTGGTACGGCTTCTCCCCGGTGTGGGACCTCATGTGGATCTTCAGGTACGCTGCTTGTGAAAACCTCTTCCCACATTCCGTGCAGTGGTGGGGCTTCTCTCCAGTATGGATCATCAGGTGGTTTTTGAGCTTGGTTGAACAAGCAAACCTCTTCCCGCATTCCGTACAGTGATGGGGCTTCTCTCCGGTATGGACCATCAAGTGCTTTCTGAGTTTGGCCGTGCTAGAGAACCTCTTCCCACATTCTGTACAGTGGTGGGGCTTTTCTCCAGTGTGGGTCCTCATGTGAGTTTTGAGGCTGGACGACTGGGAGAAGCTCTTCCCACACTGTTCACACTGGTACGGCTTCTCTCCGTTGTGTGTCCTCTGGTGCGTTTTAAGGTTTGACGACTGTGAGAAGCTCTTTCCACATTGTGCACACTGGTACGGCTTCTCTCCAGTGTGTCTTCTCTGGTGGCTTCTGAGGTTGTCCGTTTCAGAAAAACACTTTCCGCACTGCTCACACTTGTAGGGCTTTTCTCCAGTATGGGTCCTGTGGTGTCTTCTGAAACCTGCTATGTTGAGGAAACTCATCCCGCACTCCACACACTGGTACAGCTTCTCTCCAGTATGAATCCTCTGGTGAGTTTTCAGGTTGGACACGTGCGAAAACGTCTTCCCGCACTCCACACACTGGTACGGCTTCTCTCCAGTATGTCTCCTGTGGTGGCTTTTGAGATACTCCACGCATGAGAAACTAGCTCCACACTGTTCACACTGGTACGGCTTCTCTCCGGTGTGTGTCCTCTGGTGTATCTTGAGCTTTGACGACTGCGCGAAACTCTTCTCACACTCCACACACTTGTATGGCTTCTCTCCTGTGTGAGTCCTCTGGTGGCTTTTCAGGTTTCCTCTCTCGGCAAAACCCTTGCCACACTGTTCACACGTGTAGGGCTTTTCTCCAGTATGCGTCCTGTTATGGGCTCTCAGGCTTGAGTCGCTTGAGAAGTTCTTTCCACATTCTGCACACGGGTACAATTTTTCTCCAGTGTGTGTCATGTTTTATAAGGTGACGCGCTTGCGAGAAGACAGGGGCACCCTGTCCTGGGTCGGTCCCTTTGTCTTGAGATACTCGATACTGCTTAAGCAGCGAAGAGGTCAAACTAAACCAGCACGCTGCACGCTTGAAGGGTTTGTCACTTGTATCTTCTGGTGTAGGTGCTGTAGTGCTTTTGAGGTCAGGTCTGTTATAATTCCTTTAGAACAAGACCTGTTCATGCGCTGGTGGAGCTACATTTGTTGTCTGTAACAGGGCTGGAACACCACTTTCCTGCAGAATGTCATCCAGCTCTTCCTCCACTGATACTTCTCTGGTCTCCTAACGTCAGCAGATAAAAGCCTGGAATACCTGAGGAAAAAGTGGAGTTTTAGTTCTTGATCTCAACACCACCAATGTCAATGTGGGCAAGCTTCATATGAGCCATTTTTATTAAAAGAACTTGTACAGAATTCATTCAAACACACAATAAAAAAAAAAAAGTTAAACAATAAATGAGTCATAAAGTGTTAATGAGTACAAACATAACAAACACTTAAAGTGATATTCATTAGCAGCGCAGGGGCTTGGCAGCAGAGAAGATATTGGCCATTTTTGTGATTAGAAGTTAATATTGCCAGCTGATATGTAGGGGCGTCCCTTGTAAAAATAACTAATCTGCATATTGTAACGTGTGTAACACAACAGTGAAATAAATCTATCCAGATATATTGTGTGTACATGACGGGATAGAAACTGATCAGTTCTGGGAGCTGAATGGTGTAAATGTAATTCACTACAGTACTTCACTAGATTTTTCATTTATCTGGAACTTACTACATTTCAAAAATCTGTCATTCCTTCTTACTTATGAGTTATTATGTAGTAACAGAACTGTCGAATAACTGTTTCTTAACTGATTTCGGAATCAGAAGGTTGCCGGTTCGAATCCCACCAAGGTGCCACTGAGGTCCCCCTTGATGAAGGTCCCGTCCCCACACACTGCTCCCCGGGCGCCTATCATGGTGCCCACTGCTCACCAAGGGTGACGGTTAAATACAGAAGACACATTTCACCGTGTCACCGTGTGCTTTATATATAGTTTCATAAACAAAAGTCCTGAATATAAATCAAGTCCTCCAGTGGTTCATTGTGCTACTAACTTCACAGTTTTTCAGTTTCCCAGCTCATTCGTGTGATGGTGTCTGAAATCAGGTTAACAGGTAAACCTCTAACATGGAAGGAAATAACATGAGCATGTCCCAGTAGAACAGAGCCGGGTTTGCTCGATTCCTTGTTGACCAGTCTGTGGCGTGATGCTTTTTAAATAGTGTCTATAGTGTATTAGTTTACACTTACAGCATTTACCAGACGCCCTTATCCAGTAGTGACAGGAACAGTCCCCCTGGGGACACTCTGGGTTCAGCTCAGGGACACCATGGTAGTAAGTGGGGTTCGAACCTACGACTCAGAGTCGAGTGTCTAAACCGCCAGGCGACTTCCATCCTAGTTTACTAGCCCCAGTCAGGAAGCATATTTAAAAAACAAGATTTCTAGTCTCCAGTTAACGTGGTTTCATTTAAATTAGTAAACAGTTAACGTAGTCTCCGGTTAAATTAGTAACCAGTTAACATGGCCTCCGGTTAACGTGGCCTCTGGTTAAATTAGTAACCAGTTAACGTGGCCTCCAGTTAACGTGGTTTCCATTTAAATGAGTAAACAGTTAACGTAGTCACCAGTTACATTAGTAAACAGTTAACGTGGCCTCCGGTTAACGTGGCCTCTGGTTAATGTAGTAACCAGTTAACGTGGCCTCCAGTTAACGTGGTCTCCGGTTAAATTAGTAAACAGTTAACGTAGTCACCAGTTAAATTAGTCAGCAGTTAATGTGGTCTCCAGTTAACGTGGCCTCCGGTTAACGTGGCCTCCGGTTAACGTGGCCTCCGGTTAACGTGGCCTCCGGTTAACGTGGCCTCCGGTTAACGTGGCCTCCGGTTAACGTGGCCTCCGGTTAAATTAGTAAACAGTTAACGTAGTCACCAGTTAAATTAGTCACCAGTTAATGTGGTCTCCAGTTAATGTGGCCTCCGGTTAAATTAGTAACCAGTTAACGTGGCCTCCAGTTAACGTGATCTCTGGTTAAATTAGTAAACAGTTAACGTGGCCTCCAGTTAAATTAGTCACCAGTTAAATTGGTCTCCAGTTAATGTGGTCTCCGGTTAAATTAGTAACCAGTTAACGTGGCCTCCGGTTAACGTGATCTCCGGTTAAATTAGTCACCAGTTAACGTAGTCTCCAGTTAAGGTCTGCTTCTAATGAAGAGAATTTTTATTTACTTCGCCCCCTACTGCCGTTACTGTAAAAGCATGTTTTTTTTTTACATTTTAGAAGATGTCAATAAGTGCTTGTGTGTTCTTCTATTGACCTATATTTATCTTTATATTTTTAGTTTGCCTTCTATGTTAACAAAATCTCTGACTTCTTCCGTTTTCAGTCCAGATGCCCTCCGACTGGAAACAACACAACATGAAGAGGAACCAAACTCACCAGGGTTCATCGTACCAGACTCTTTCTAAAACTGCAGCGGCAGGACGAAGACGAAGCAGTAGCAGAAGCACCAGAAACAGCTGAAACTGCAGCAGTAGCTACAGCGCCTACTGAAACAGACCGGAACCTCCACCGGAAGTGACGAAAGAGCGACCGAGCGCGCGTGGGTTGCTAGAATTCCGCCATATTGGTAGTGGCCAGTCATGCCACATTCAGATAGTTAGAAACTGGGTTTTCTGAAATAAAATAAAATAACAACGTTTACCTTAAATAGATTATGACGAGTTATTGGTTACTTTGTATTAATTTCTAGTAATGGTAATAAAAGAAAAATTAAACAATGCATGCATATCAAAATAGTAAGACAGTAATTCTCTGCTGTGAAATAATTGTATTGTATATAATAAGTGAAAGTGACAGTGAAAGCGAAGTGATTGTCACTGTGAGACACAGCACAGCACACTGTGTCACGGTGAAACGTGTCCTCTGTATTTAACCATCACCCTTGGTGACAGTGGGCACCATGACAGACGACCTTCTGAATACGGGGCTGCTTCCTTAACTGCCCCACCTCAATACCTTTGGTAATTAAGACATCCAATAATCATTTAATACACTCTACCAAACCAGCAAGGTTTTTTGGCCTGTAGGTTATCTATCTCCTCACCAAGATCCATTATATTCTGCAAGTGCAGGAAGAAGATGGTAGCAGGGTTGGGGTCAGGAAACTCCACCGTTGGTGCTCGCTGGTGGAGCTTCTGTAACTACTGGTTGTAAGTGGGTCTCCAGGAGCAGGTTTGAGGAACAACTCAGTTTTTGACCTACTTTATACAGCAGCACAGATGGAGACGACGGAGGTGTCAGGACGGAGAATAATAACCGTGTCCAGTGCAGCATCGGGATCCTCATGGCAACAAGTCAGTTACCCAAAATGCAGCACGGGTGATGCCAACTGTATCCAGTGGATGTCCAAACCAGGGAATAGCAGCTCAAGGCTGTACATGCGTCAACTGTCTTATTATGTGTTATTTCTTAGTCCATGCAAGGAAATAAAATGCTTGCTATTAAATAGGTACTGAATTCTTGGATCCATCTAATAAAAATAGATTCAATTTTGGTATTATACTGTGCAAAAGAAGGTATGAAAAATGCTGTAAACTAAAAATGCATTAAAAATTTCTTCAATCTAGCCTGACCTATCGTGTTCAGAAGCAGGCCAAGGGCATTGAATATATCTTTTTTTTTTTATTGTTTTCAACATAAAAAAACAACATAATTCTTACAAAATCTCATAAACTATGGTCCAAAACACTGTACATATAGATTTAAAATAAGCCTGGTTGCTATTAATGTGTAATATTCGCAGGCTGACCCGCAACCACCGGGTGGCGCTGCAGCCTCGGCGTGAATAAATGAAACGTGAACGTCGAGATCCGCGGCCCCGCCCCTGCCGCAGTGAGGAGGGGCGGGGCGTCCTGGGACGCGGGAGCGCGCTCGGAGAGAGGGAGGGAGAGAGCGAGAGAGGGGGAGTGAGAGAGAGAGAGAGAGAGAGAGAGAGAAGAACCCGCAGGAACATGAACGACGCGGGCGCCGGCGGGGAGGAGAACCTGCGCGGCTTCGCGCGGCAGGGCGCGCTGCGCCAGAAGAACGTGCACGAGGTGAAGAACCACAAGTTCATCGCTCGGTTCTTCAAGCAGCCCACCTTCTGCAGCCACTGCACCGACTTCATCTGGTGAGGACGCCCACCATCAGACCACCGCATTCCACCGCAGCCGCCCTCACGTCACAGCAATGTCACCTCACGTCCGCCCTCTGTTTCTGTCCACAGGGGCTTCGGCAAGCAGGGCTTCCAGTGTCAAGGTGAGGGGACAGAGAGACAGAGAGAGAGAGAGAGAGAGATGTAGGACCATGTTGGCGTGTTTTTATCATGCAGCACTACAGCAGCTCTGATTGGTCGGGAACAGGCCTGATCTCTTCTCTTCTCTTCTCTTCTCTTCTCTTCTCTTCTCTTCTCTTCTCTCCTCTCCTCTCCTCTCCTCTCCTCTCCTCTCCTCTCCTCTCCTCTCCTCTCCTCTCCTCTCCTCTCCTCTCCTCTCCTCTCCTCTCCTCGTTGTGTCGTGTTCATGTCTGTTTCTTGGCTCGCGTCTCTGCTTGTGTGTGTTTACTTACGGCTCCACCGGGCTCAGCAGGTCTGGGTGTGGAACCTGGTCACCTTGTCTGAAATCTCAGCGTGTCAAATATTCACTCATGTGTTTGAGCGAGAGACGGAGACACCAGTTCGTGTGTGTGTGTGTGTGTGTGTGTGTGTGTGTGTGTGTCACTTTCTGAATGGAAATATAACCACACACAGTCATAATGTTCCCCTGTGTGTGTGGTTGTGTGCTGGTTTCAGTTTGAGATGTACGACTATTTTTACCCCTTCATTTCACAGGCAAATGTGTGGTGTGTGGAGAGAAAAAGGTGGGAAGAAACTTTGGGAAGGAGTGATAGAGAGAGGGACCCCCTTCCAGGGTAGAGTGAGCCTGCAAATGGTGTCAGTGCCGGGCTGGTGATGATTTGTCCAGTAAGAGAAAAACAGTTGTAGAGGTGGACAAGTCCAAAGTAAAGAGCATCTGTCCATGTTTGGAGGTGCTGGACAGGGCAGAGTAGGTTTTAGTCCAGTGTCATGGTCTAGATTACGTGTCCATTATGATGCTACTGGTCTAATTGAAGATCCCTGAAGCTCTAGTTGTTACGGTGGTGGTGGCTGCGGTGACCCTCTGGTTCGTTTCATGCTAAGTCGTCTTGTTACCAGTTCATTGCCAGGGACCAAGATCCATCTGCTGGTCTCTTCATTGGACTCTGGAGGTGGTCTGCAGGCTTGATTCTGTGCCTCGGAGAGGACAAACAGAAGCAGCGGCAGACGGTGGCATCGTACGCCTGGTACTGAAATATGTAGTTATGGTGGTATATTGGTGCTACAGTGGCCCGGTATTCTAACTAGGACAGCCTAACTAGGGTGAATTTAACACTGTCTGTGTCTAACAGGGGGACTGTGTGATAAAGTGGACTTAATAATTGACACTGTGTCTGGGACTTTAACAGAAGACCAGAGAAAACAGATGTGTTTTCAGTTTAGATTTAAACACCGAGACTGTGTCTGAGTCCCGGACACTGACAGGCAAGCTGCTCCACAACTGCGGAGCTCTATAGGAGAAGGATCTGCTCCCAGCTGTGACCTTCTGTACTTTTGGTACCAGTAGTGACCCCGCACCCATTGATCGGAAGGGGCGTGGCGGTTCGTAAAGAACCAAAAGTTCACTCAGGTACTGTGGGGCGAGACCATTTAGAGCTTTATAGGTCAAAAGTAGGATTTTGTAGTCAATCCTAAATTTGATGGGTAACCAGTGCAGTGATTGTAAGACTGGGGTGATGTGGTCAAATTTCCTGGTTCTAGTTAGAACTCTGGCTGCAGCATTCTGAACTAGCTGGAGTTTACGCATGCACCTACTAGAGCATCCAGACAATAATGCATTGCAGTAATCTAACCTTGATGTAATAAACGCATGGACCAACTTTTCTGCATCATGCATTGAGCTGAAGTTTCTTATTTTTGCAACATTTCTAAGGTGAAAGAATGCTGCTCTAGTGACATTAGTGAGAATCGAATGAGAGACCTGCATCGATGAGGACACCTAGATCCTTTACTTCAGTACTTGGTGAGATAGAAAGTCTATCCAGAGTTATGATGTAGTCAGCCAGCTTATGTCTGGCTGCTTGAGGCCCAAGTACAAGAGCTTCTGTCTTTAATGCATTTCACTGCATATCATACCGTGTATGACTGTGTATGTGACAAATAAAAAGTGAATTTGAATTATCAGGGTTTAACAGGAGAAAGTTGGTCTAATGTCCACTGTCTAATGTCCTTCAGACAATTCTCTATATTGTTCAGCTGCTGCCTCTGATCTGGCATTGCTGACAGATACAACTGTGTGTCGTCAGCATAGCAATGAAAGCTAATACCATGTCTGCAAATGACGTTACCTAAAGGTAACATGTATAAGGAAAATAGTAACGGACCTAGGACAGAACCTTGTGGAACACCAAACTCTACTTTACTATGTGAAGACGAATCACCATTGGTGTCCACAAACTGATACCGATTGGTCATCTGAACCATACAAGGGCTGTTCCCTTAATCCCAACAACATTCTCTAACCTGGCAAGAAGAACAGCGTGATCGATAGTGTCAAAAGCTGCACTCAGGTCAAGCAGGACAAGCAGCGAGATCAAGATCAGGTTTTTTTATCAGGGGTCTAATGCGGGGAATGTTGGCCAATCTCGGGGAGTCAAACAGACACGAACAGGATAGCTTTATACAAAAGGTGACCAGGATCAGGGAACATTGCACAAGACTAACATGAATCTTCAGTCCGATCTCTGGACCCGGAGTAACTGGATCATGACATTACCTCCCCCTCACACTAAACGGTCCATGAAAGAGGGGGGAAGAAGTCCATAAGGACAAGTGTCCTGCACTGGCAGCTTCAGGCCCGGGCCAAAGCACGGCTCATCCATGGGGGACCTGCCATGTATGCATGTGCCCGTCACTCCGTCAGTCTCTGGCTTTCCCTGCTCTCCTCGTCTCAGTAATCGGCGGGAGCAGCTGAATTGTGTGACGGGTCTCCTCGGACCTACGGTAGCATTCGTAGGTCGTCACGGTCGTGCCACATGAATTTGGCATGACCTCTGGAATTGCCAGGGGAAACATGGACAACATGACAGATCTTCTCAACCCCACGGAAGCTTCCGTAGGCCGCCGAGAGTTTGTCACGCTTGAGGAATTGATAAAAACATGGTATGGATCTTGGCGGGGAACTGGCGATTACCGGAGGTGCGTCACTGGAACCCGGACGAGACGGCGGCGGCGGGAGGAAGTTCATACACAGAATCTTGGAACACCACCATACATGGGACTATGGGGCAGGTGTCCTCGACTGTCCGGAAAACCCATCGGGCGCATCGGGACCCTGCGGAACATGAAGCCAACTTTGGCCAGGGAGAACGGGGCTGGCGGCGTCCTCCTGGCAAACCACGGCTCCTTGGATCTCAGCGGGGCGGCGTCGGCTGCGGCCAAATTTGGTTGGGTCATTCTGTCATGATGGCTGGACATGGCGAGGAAGGAGGATGCATACGCACGACGTCACAAGACAGGGGTTTAATATATAACTGACAAGACAAGGGGAACATCACCAAACAATGACCCGGTGGTGAACAGGCACGAACAGGAGAGCTTTATACACTCATACACAGGTGAACACGATCAGGAAACATTGCACGAGAAACTCCGGCCCGGAGTAACCCCTGCCGGACCGGATCATGACAGATTTATAACATTGGGTGCTACTTTTTTAAGGAAACTTGTAGGAAGCGGATCTAATGTGCAAGTGCATTGATTTGACGATTATTAGTTTGATTAATTTATGCTCTTTTAAGAGGCTGCATTCTTTAATCGGTGGTCTGCAACGGAAAGATTATTTTCCATACTAATGTTGACTGAAATATTAACGCTGAGCTGTTTGTTATTCTTTTAATCTGATCTCTGTTTGTTCTATTTGTTGCTGCTATGATGATATTGAGTGATACAGGGAGTGGCAAGTTGTATTTTTGAGGAATAATTTTATTATTGAACAACAACCATGTTCTCAATTAATATAAAATCTGAATGTTTTTGGAAGTAGTTTTTAGTTTGTTTTTATTTTTAGCTATTTTAGGGGGATATCTGTGTGTGCAGGTGACTATTACTGTGCATAATTATTAGGCAACTTAACAAAAAACAAATATATACCCATTTCAATTATTTATTTTTACCAGTGAAACCAATATAACATCTCCACATTCACAAATATACATTTCTGACATTCCAAAACAAAAACAAATCAGCGACCAATATAGCCACCTTTCTTTGCAAGGACACTCAAAAGCCTGCCATCAATGGATTCTATCAGTGTTTTGATCTGTTCACCATCAACATTGCGTGCAGCAGCAACCACAGCCTCCCAGACACTGTTCAGAGAGGTGTACTGTTTTCCCTCCTTGTAAATCTCACATTTGATGATGGACCACAGGTTCTCAATGGGGTTCAGATCAGGTGAACAAGGAGGCCATGTCATTAGTTTCTTTTCTTCTTTCTTGCCAGCCACGCTGTGGAGTACTTGGACGCGTGTGATGGAGCATTGTCCTGCATGAAAATCATGTTTTTCTTGAAGGATGCAGACTTCTTCTTGTACCACTGCTTGAAGAAGGTGTCTTCCAGAAACTGGTAGTAGGACTGGGAGTTGAGCTTGACTCCATCCTCAACCCGAAAAGACCCCACAAGCTCATCTTTGAACCAGTACTCCACCTCCACCTTGCTGGCGTCTGAGTCGGACTGGAGCTCTCTGCCCTTTACCAATCCAGCCACGGGCCCATCCATCTGGCCCATCAAGACTCACTCTCATTTTTATTCATTTTATTCATCAATTAATCATCAGTCCATAAAACCTTAGATTAAACCTTAAATCAGTCTTGAGATATTTCTTGGCCCAGTCTTGACGTTTCAGCTTGTGTGCCTTGTTCAGTGGTGGTCGTCTTTCAGCCTTTCTTACCTTGGCCATGTCTCTGAGTATTGCACACCTTGTGCTTTTGGGCACTCCAGTGATGTTGCAGCTCTGAAATATGGCCAAACTGGTGGCAAGTGGCATCTTGGCAGCTGCACGCTTGACTTTTCTCAGTTCATGGGCAGTTATTTTGCGCCTTGGTTTTTCCACAAGCTTCTTGCGACCCTGTTGACTATTTTGAATGAAACGCTTGATTGTTCAATGATCACGCTTCAGAAGCTTTGCAGTTTTAAGAGTGCTGCATCCCTCTGCAAGATATCTCACTATTTTTGACTTTTCTGAGCCTGTCAAGTCCTTCTTTTGACCCATTTTGCTAAAGGAAAGGAAGTTGCCTAATAATTATGCTCACCTGATATAGGGTGTTTATGTCATTAGACCACACCCCTTCTCATTACAGAGATGCACATCACCTAATATGCTAATAATTCTGCACTCCCTGTAGTATCTGTGTCTGTCTTATTCCTGGTTAGTTTGGCTACATTATTAAACAGGAATTTGAGATTATTTTAATTCTCGTCTATTAAAGAGCAGAGATACATTGATCGAACTGCGCTAAGAGCCTTCCTATAGTTAATGAAGGCTCTACTTCCATGATATTCAGAATATGGACGCCATTTACGTCCTAATCCCCAGGTGGTCTTCTTTAGCGAGTGCGGTCAGTACAATGTAAATGAAATGAAAAGTTCCCCTTATATACTCTGTGCTCCTGCCTGCATCACCTCTGCTGTCCCTATGAAAAAAAAAGTCTAGACACAAATGTATTACTGTCTTATAAATAATGGACTTGCTATACTCACAAGTCTGAAAAGTGAAGGGATGGGTGTTGTCCTTGTGAAACACCGTGTCCTCTGTATTTAACCCTCGGTGAGCAGTGGGCACCATGACAGGTGCCCGGGGAGCAGTGTGTGGGGATGGTACCTTCATCAAGGGGACCTCAGTGTCACCTTGTCTGTTCCAGATTTGAACCCAGAACCCTCCGATTTCTAGTCCACTAGGCCACCAGTGCCTGGTATAAGCATGCTGCTTGTGATTTTGTGCTATTTTTTGAATGTGTGTTGTGTAGGGAAATAATCCTCCACTTCACTGTTGCTCTGGTTTCTCTGCAGTCGGGTGGATTTGTCACATTCCACTTCCACAACTGTACACTTCACTTTCTGTGTGTGTCTGTGTGTGTTGTTAACTTCACAAGCAGTGAAGCTTATTTCACACATAAACCTGTCAGATATGCAACCCATCCAATCAGATTTCACCCTCAGGGTTATGCCTGGTTGCTTAGCAACAGAGCCTAGATCTGTGTTTCTGCAGGGCTGTCAGAGGAGAGAAGAGAAGAAAAAACAGATTCTGCCACCGTCCCCGTCCTCCACAAGCTCCTTCTGTCACTCCACACCTCTCTCCCCCTCTCTGTCCCTCTCTCTCTCTCTGTCTTTCTGTCTTTCTCTCTCTCTTCTTTTCCACCTGTCTCTCTTTCGTCCTGTTGGTGTAAATAGCAGCTACTGTGTACAACTACATAGCATGTAGCATGCATAACAACACATGCAGATCCTGTTCCACAACATTTGGCATATCTTCACCTGCTAAAGAGCGAGATGTATATGTGGATATGTGTGGTTGTGTGTCTGGGTGTGTGTGTGTGTGCGTGTGGTGGTCTGGTTGTTTGTCTGGGTGTGTGTGGTGGTGTGGTTGTGTGGCTGTGTGTGTGTGTGTTGTTTTATGTCTAGTTGTATGTCTGGGTGTGTGTGGTGGTGTGTCTGGGTGTGTGTGTGGTGGTGTGGTTGTATGTCTGAGCGTGTGTGTTGATGTGTGGTTGTATGTCTGTGTGTGTGTGTGTGTGTGTGTGTGGTTCGGTGTCTGGTTTGTATGTCTGGGTGTGTGTGTGGTGGTGTGGTTGTGTGTCTGGGTGTGGTGGTGGGGTTGTGTGTCTGGGTGTGGGCGTGGTTGTGTGTCTGGGTGTGTGTGTGGTGGTGTGGTTGTATATCTGGGTGTGTGTGGATGTGTGGTTGTATATCTGGGTGTGTGTGTGGTGGGTGTGGTTGTATGTTTGGGTGTGTGTGTGGTGGTGTGGTTGTGGGTGTGTTTGTATATCTGGGTGTGTGTGTGGTGGTGTAGTTGTGGGTGTGGTGGTGTGGTTGTATATCTGGGTGTGTGTGTGTGTGGTGTGGTTGTATGTTTGGGTGTGTGTGTGGTGGTGTGGTTGTGGGTGTGGTTGTATATCTGGATGTGTGTGTGGTGGTGTAGTTGTGGGTGTGGTGGTGTGGTTGTATATCTGTGTGTGTGTGTGGTAGTGTGGTTGTATGTTTGGGTGTGTGTGTGGAGGTGTAGTTGTGGGTGTGGTGGTGTGGTTGTATGTCTGTCTGTGTGTGTGTGGTGGTGTGGTTGTATGTATGGGTGTGTGTGTGGATGTGTGGTTGTATGTCTGTGTGTGTGTGTGGTTCGGTGTCTGATTGTATGTCTGGGTGTGTGTGTGTGTGTGGATGTATGGTTGTATATGTGGGTGTGTGTGTGGTGGTGTTGTCGTGGGTGTGGTGGTGTGGTTGTATGTTTGGGTGTGTGTGGTTCAGTGTGTGGTTCTATGTCTGTTTGTATGTCTGGTTGTGTGTGTGGTTGTGTGTGTGTATGTGTGTGTGTATGAGTATGAGTGTGTGTATGTGTGTGTGTATGAGTATGAGTGTGTGTATGTGTGTGTGTGTGTGTGTGGTGTGGTTGTATGTCTGGGTGTGTGTGGTGGTGTGGTTGTGTGTCTGGGTTGTGTGTATGTGTGTGTATGAGTGTGTATGTGTGTGTGTGTGTATGAGTGTGTCTGTGTGGTTGTGTGTGTATGTGAGTGTGTGTGTATGAGTGTGTATGAGTATGAGTGTGTGTATGAGTGTGTCTGTGTGTGTGTGTGGTATGGTTGTGTGTCTGGTTGTGTGTATGTGTGTGTATGAGTGTGTATGTGGGTGTGTGTATGTGTGTATGAGTGTGTCTGTGTGGTTGTGTGTGTATGTGAGTGTGTGTGTATGAGTGTGTATGAGTATGAGTGTGTGTATGAGTGTGTCTGTGTGTATGCGTGTGTATGAGAGTGTGTGTGTGTGTAGTGGTGTGGTTGTGTGTATGAGTGTGTGTGTGTATGTGTGTGTCTGTGTGTGTTCGGTGTTACAAGTTGTACCAGTTGCTTTTCAGTTGACTCGCTCGCTCAATATTTGATGATGTAGTAAATTATTGAGCTGGATGGTTCTCCGTGAATAAATAAATTGTGTGTGTGTGTGTGTGTGTGTGTGTGTGTGTGTTTTTGTGTTTCTGCAGTCTGCTGCTTTGTGGTACATAAACGCTGTCATGAGTTTGTCACCTTCTCCTGCCCTGGCGCTGACAAGGGACCCGCTTCAGACGTGAGTTTCTGCCTTTCTTCATGTCAGACACACACCTGACCCCTGACCCTGACCCCTGACCCCTCGGAGCTTAGGGTCTGACCAGCACTGAGGACGCCCGTAATCACGCACAGTACGTCTCACTGGACAGGCCCTGCACTTGACCCTTCTGCACACAGATAAAACCTTGAGAAGTTGAGAAGTTCTCCTCTGATCAGGTTCTGCTCCACAGCGGTGCTCCTGTAATTTGTACAGGAAGTGCCATCATTAGTTTCCACCAATCAGAAGCATGCCAGTGGTATCGGACCCGCCCTTTTTGATCCAGTCGTGGGTCCATGATGGTGGGTCTGTGTCCCACAGCTGTAGATCAGATCCTGGATGATTGATTAGGAACCAGAGCTATAATTGAACAGCGCAGGGGGACAGACCGTACGTGTCCTCTGATTTTAACCACCACCCTAGTGCAGCGCGTGGGGACAAAACTTTGTTCAAGGGGACCTCAGTGGCACCGTGACCACTCGGGATTTGAACCTGATCCTCTGGGGCAGCACGAGGGACAGTCCCGGTGTCCCCGGGCTCTCGTTTTCAACGTCTTGGTCCCCACGTGACAGTCAGAATGACGCGTGAGGGTTCTCGTTTCCTCGTCCTGGAGAACGTGGACCAGCGGCCTCACAAATAGAACGAGGCCTTTTAATGAGACGCACAAATTCATAGAACTGGTGACAGTGTCACACGTGGAACACAGATGGTGACAATGATGCACGCCGAGACCAACAGACTCGTTTCATAATCCAATCACAACAGACACACACACACACACACACAGAGAGAGAGAGACCAGTTCCTCTGAAAGTTCCCTCTGATGAAACTCACTTCCCCTGTTTCTCAACAACATGTAGCTCAGAATCAGCAGAAACACACACACACACACACACACACACACACACAGCCCACAAATATGCACATGTCCACAAGAACACACACACGGTGCTGAAGATGCAGGGTAAATATTTGCTCAGTGGTAACTGATAAGGTCCTGACATAGTCACACATGCTACACACTCCCTCCATCACACACACACACACACACACACACATACACGCACACATACACGCACACATACCTACATTGTACAGTCAACACCATTAACCACCATTTACAGGCTTCATTCTACATAAACACACACACAGTGATGATTACTCATAACTCAGCCATCTGCCCGAGACACTCACACACATACACACGCACACACACGCACACACACACACACGCACGTTTCTCTGTGAACAGGAGACAGTCGGTCTGCTGATCATTGGCTTTACACACACAGTGACACACAGTGGCGAGTTGTGCTGAGCTCAGCGGAGTCGTGGCGCTCTGGTCAGCTGAAGTCATATGAAGTCCGCAAGCCGCCGGTCTGATCATGTGACTTATCTGAGCTGAGTATGAATAAAATCCCAGAATGCATCGCTGGGGGGTTGCGTGGATGCCCAGGTTTCATTTCGTATATTCACCCCTCATCACCCCTTACAGAATCGTTCATTCTGTCGCTATTTATTTCAGTTCATAATTCGTGCAGTTATGAATAAATACGTGTAAAATGTTAACTGAAAGACAGGTTTTAAATAGATGAATGGTGGGAAGATGCATCTGAATATGCAAATCAGGCAAAACTGCAGCCTCATGTTGAATGTTTTTATCTAATTTTGTCCTGCAATGACGTGGCGGTCTGAAGGATGAAGGCGGGGCAGCATGTGAAGGCCGACGCCCCTGCCGGTCCGGCTCTACACATGATCTACACATGATCTACACATGATCTACACATGATCTACACGTTCTTCAAATACTTTCTAAACTGTGGAGCAGCAGGTCAGAACAGATGGACGTTCTCACAGCGAAGACCCTCCAAATTCTCCAAAAAAAATGAGTCTGTTTACAAAACTTCATACAAAGTGATGTCTTCTGACTCCGCCTCCATCGCACCCTCAAGGGGTGGAGTATTAAAGAGCGTCCTTTATTAACAGGAAATGATATATATGCGTGTGTGGTAATAGCATAGCGGGTAACACACTCACACAAAGTCCCAGGTTCAAACCCCACTTACTACCATCGTGTCCCTCAGCAAGACACTTAACCCTGAGTGTCTCCAGGGGGACCGTCCCTGTCTGTCCCTACTGACTGTAAGGCGCTCTGGATACGGGCGTCTGGTAAATGGCGTAAATGTAAATGTGTGTTTATATTGCAGGACCCTCGCAGTAAACACAAGTTTAAGGTCCACACCTACTCCAGCCCCACCTTCTGTGACCACTGCGGCTCTCTGCTCTATGGCCTCATTCACCAAGGGATGAAATGTGACCGTATGTACACACACACACACACACACACACACACACCTCCAGTAGGCTCAGCATGATCCTGTAGTGAAATCCTGACCTCTTGTGGTGGTGGGTGCAGTGATCAATTCAGATGTTCTTGTTGGCTCCGCCCTCTTCTCTCTGAACATAGCTTTTGCCCTGCCCCCAATTACATGTTATGCAATGGGAGGAGCCAAAGTTTCCATCTGTAATTCATACAGTTGTGTCACACACCAGTCACACACTAGCTGTACGACACCAAATAATGTCCTCATGTACAATATGATGAGTGCTTCTGCATGATACAAATGACAATTGTGTCTGTGTGTGTGTCTGTGTGTGTGTGTATGAACAGACTGCATGATGAACATCCATAAGCGCTGTGTGGCCAACGTGCCGAGTCTGTGTGGTACAGATCACACTGAGAGGAGGGGCCGTTTGTACATCAGTGCGGAGATCAGTAACGACACACTCAGAGTTACTGGTGAGTTACACACAAACACACACCTATACATATATCTCTCTCTCACTTACACAGGTGAGCTGGTGAGTTACACACACACACACACACACACATTATTATACGTTTGTTATCACTACTGATGGTGAAAATGTGTTCCTGTCTGTTGCTGTTTAATTTTTTTTGTTGGTTGATGTTATTACATTGTGGCTGTTTTGTTTGTTTTTGTTGGTTGATGTTATGTTCTTTCTGTTTTATTTGCCTGTTTCTTTGTTTTTCTTTTGGTCAATGTTATGTTGTGACGTTTTTCTTGGTTGATGCTGTTACGTTGTTTGTTACTGTTTTGTTTTATTTTTGTTTAAAGTTGTTTCTGTTTTGTTTGTTATGTTGTTTCTGTTTAGTGCTTTTGTTAGTTGATGTTGTTACGTTATTACTGTTTTGATGGTTTGTAGTGGTTGATGTTAGGTTGTGACTGTTCTGTTTTTTGTTTGTCTATGTTTTTACATTGACCAACAAAAAAAATAAACAGTAACAATGTTGTTATGATGTTTATTACTGTTTTGTCTGTTTTTTGTTTGTCAATCTTACATTGTTACTGTTTTGTTCTTTTTGTTGGTCAGTGTTGTTAAGTGTTGGGCATTGTTGTGTTGTTAGTGTAAGTTGTTACTGTTTGTTTGTTTTTTTCTTTGCAGATGTTGCATTGTTACTGTTTCATTTTTTTTGTTGGTCAATGCTTGATGTTGTTCAAAGTTGTTACTGTTTTGTTTTTTGTTGGTTGATAGGTTGCATTGTTTCTTTACTGTTTTTTTATGGTCGATGTTACATTGTTACTGTTGTGTTGGTTTTTAGTGGTTTATGTTACGTTGTGGTCAATGTTACTGTTTTTTTTTGGTCGTCGATGTTACATTGTTACTGTTTTTCTTTTTTTTGGTCAGTGTTGTTAAGTGTTGGTAATTGTTGTTATTGTTAGTGTATGTTGTTACTGTTTTGTTTTTTGTTTGTCAATGCTTGATGTTGTTCAAAGTTGTTAATGTTTAGTTTTTTTGTTGGTTGATGTTGTTGCATTGTTTCTTTCTGTTTTGTTTGTGTTCTTGTTGGTCAATGTTATGTTGTTACTGTTTCATTTGACTGTTTTGTTTATTTGTTGGTTGATGTTACGTTGTTGCTGTTTTGTTATTTTTTTGTTGGTTGATGTCGTTACATGTTTGTTACTCTCCTTGTTTCTTGATGTGTTTGCTGTTGGTCCTTTTGTTGTTATGCTTGCTGCAGTTATTTGATCCTTGTGTTTCCGTGTTACATTGCTGGCTGCGGTTATGCTTGTAGTGATTGTCACTATGATGCTTGTTATCGATGTTATTGGATTTTTGGCAACTGCAGTGGTGGAACCTGATGGACCGGAACTCCTTATATCTGACTTACATCATTAAATCTCCACCAGACATCGTGTGTTATATGTGTGAGAATGACTCTGTCATGCTAGTTTGTGTGTGTGTGTGTGTGTGCATGACAAGCCTCCCTTGGAAACGTTATAAGATCAATCATCAAATGATTGGCCTACATCTCACTGAGCAAACACACACACACACACTGTTATTGAACACTGGCCATCAGGATCCATCGCTCTAATTAGTCCCTTTATTTAGTGTCTCTCTTCTGTGTGTGTGTGTGTGTGTGTGTACATGTAGTTAAGGAAGCTCGTAATCTGGTGCCGATGGACCCCAACGGTCTCTCAGATCCGTATGTGAAGCTGAAGCTCATCCCGGACCCCAAGAGCGAGAGCAAACAGAAGACCAAGACCATCAAGTGCTCCCTGAACCCCAGCTGGAACGAAACATTCACCTTGTGTGTATCAAACACACACACACACAGACACACACACTCACACCGTCCACCTTAGTAGAGATCAGCACTCCGTACCATCCTGCAGCTGGTTGGCAGTTGCCTCTGTAGAACACATTTTCTGTGTGTGTGTGTGTGTGTGTGTGTGTGTGGTGTGTGTGTGTGTGTGTGGTATGTGTGCAGCGTGCTGCGTGAGGCGGATAAGGACCGGCGCCTGTCGGTGGAGGTGTGGGACTGGGACCTCACCAGCAGGAACGATTTCATGGGCTCGCTGTCCTTTGGCATCTCCGAGCTGCAGAAGCAGGGCGTGAACAGCTGGTGAGTGACCACGCCCACTATCCTCACTTTCAATGCTCGTGGAAATAATCTACGGCGTGGGGAAAATACGAAACCATGGTGCACGCAGCTTGAAGGTTAGTGCGCGTGTTTCAGGTATAAACTGCTGAGCCAGGAAGAAGGAGAATACTTCAACGTTCCAGTTCATCCAGACGGTCAGGATGGCAACGAGGAGCTGCGACAGAAGCTGGAGGTCAGAGCAGCTCCGCCCATTCCCCACCAGCACCAGTTTACTCTGACGTAGCAAACAGTGCGATTTCACAACCTTCCTTATATGGCTGAACTATTTTAAAGGTCCTCTGTTATGATGTATTTTTTGCTTCTACGTCGGTCTTGTTGGTCCACTAATCCTGCATCTGAAGTCTCGTGGTTTCACCGCCTGAACCTTTAAATGCTAATGAGGAGGAGAGAGGCGGGACAAATCCCAAATCAGAACGGCCAAAACACTCTTTACACCGACCGCCATTTCTAGCCACTGCAGGACCATAGACAGGCTGAGGAACTCATATTAATGTTCAATCATCTCACGACGTAGAACTTCTATAATACGGGAGCTTTAAGAAAAAGTCACATGTTTACCTGCATGTGTTGTTTTAGTCTGGATTATTGACCACGCCCGAATCGTGTCGATCATGGTGATATATGTGGGTGTGGCTGATGTTTGTGTTTTTTGCCCCGTTCACAGAAAGCCAAGATTGGCCCAGGAACAAAGAACATGGACAGTTCCTCATCTAATGACATCTCCAAATACGACAACAACGGCAACCAGGACCGCATGAAGCTCTCTGACTTCAACTTCATCATGGTGCTGGGCAAAGGCAGCTTTGGAAAGGTAACACACACACACACACACACACACACACACAATCACTTGAAGTATGAGACACTTGCAGTATGTGATGTATGTATAGTGAGATTTAGCCCCGCCCTCTACTGAGGTTCCGAGTTCTTGCGGGTTCCACACTGCAGACCTTCTCCTGCAGATCTCTCTGTATGCCCCTGCTCTGCGCAGGTGATGCTGGCTGAGCGGAAGGCGTCAGATGAACTCTACGCCGTCAAGATCCTGAAGAAGGACGTGGTGATCCAGGACGATGATGTGGAATGTACCATGGTGGAGAAGAGGGTCCTGGCCCTGTCCGGGAAACCGCCGTTTCTCACACAACTGCACTCCTGCTTCCAGACCATGGTACACATACACACTCACACACACATTCTACATATACACACATACATACACACACACACACACACACACACATACACACTCACACACACATTCTACATATACACACATACATACACACACACACACTGTGTGTAAGGAAGTGGACCTGTAATCTTAAAGTTGTGGGTTTGAATCCCGATACGCAAGGTGCCACTGAGGTCCCTTTGATGATCCCCACACTCTGCTCCCCGGGCGCCTGTCATGGTCCCACTGCTCACCAAGGGTGACGGTTAAATACAGAGGACACGTTTCATTTACATTTCCAGCATTTACCAGACGCCCTTATCCAGACAATCAGTAGTTACAGGGACAGTCCCCCCCTGGAGACACTCAGGGTTAAGTGTCCTGCTCAGGGACACGGTGGTAGTAAGTGGGGTTTGAACCTGGGTCTTCTGGTTCGTAGGCGAGTGTTTTACCCGCTAGGCTACTACCACCCTCACCATGTCACCGTGTGCTGTGCTGCAGTGTCTCACAATGACAAACACACTTCAACTGTAAATAAAATTGAGATATTCTTTGTGTCTCTGTGTGTGTAGGATCGCCTATATTTTGTAATGGAGTACATCAATGGTGGAGACCTCATGTACCAAATACAACAAGTGGGGAAGTTCAAGGAGCCACATGCCGTGTGAGTAAAAACACACATAACGGGGCTGTTCACCCAGTGACCTGAAACTAGCTCAGAGCAACAACAGGCCCACAAGCCAACGAGCCAATCAGAAACCAGGAGGGAGCGGGCCAGACAGACTGATTCAGACTATAACAAAATACACTTCTCAAAAAGATGAAGGGAACCCTTAGACAACATGATGTAACTCCAAGACAATCGTACTTCTGTCAATTCAGACTGTCCACTTAGGAAGCAACTCTGACAACCAATTTTACATGCTGTCGTGCAAATGGAAAAGACAACAGGTGGACATTATAGGCAATTAGCAGGACGTCCCCAATAAAGGCGCGGTCCTGCAGGTGGGGACCACAGACCACTTCTCACTTCCTGTGCTTTCTGGCTGATGTTTTGGTCACTTTTGAAGGCTGGTGGTGTTTCCACTCTACTGGTAGCCTGAGACGGAGTCTAGAACCCACACAAGTGGCCCAGGTAGTGCAGCTCATCCAGGATGGAACATCAATGCGAGCTGTGGCAAGAAGGTTTGCTGTCTGTGCCAGTACATCAGGAGACGTGAAGGAGGTGGTAGGAGACCAATAGTCCTACAGCAGGACCACTATCTACCTGCCAGAGTCCTGCAAAATGACCTCCAGCAGGCCCCAAATGTGCATGTGTCTGCTCAGCCGGTCAGAAACAGACTCCATGAGGGTGGTTTGAGGGCCCGACGTCCACAGGTGGGGGTTACAGCCCAACACCTTGCAGCACGTTTGGCTGATTAATTACTGCCGCCCTGTGCTCTTCATAGATAAAAGCAGGTTCACACTGAGCACATGTACAGTCTGGAGACACGGCGGAGAACGTTCTGCTGCCTGCAACATCCTCCAGCATGACTAGATTGGCAGTGGTTCATTAATGGTGTCGGTGGGATTTCTTTGGGGGCTGCACAGAGGTAGCATGACCGTTGGCGGATGCTTTAGTCCAGGTCTGGGAGGAGAACCCTCAGGAGACCATCCGCCACCTCATCAGGAGCATGACCAGGTGTTGTAGGGAGGTCATACAGGCACGTTCAGGCCAACACACACTTCTGAGCCTGTAGTGTTTTTCCACTCCAAATCCAGACCTCAGTGGGTTGATAAATTTGATTTCCATCGATCATTTTTGTGTGATTTTGTTGTCAACACATTCAACCGTGTAAAGAAGGTGGGGCGCTTGCGGCTGGTGTGGTGGGCTCGGCACGTTGGAGGGGTTTCTGGTCAGCAAACGAGGACAAACCTTCAGCAGAAGTGTAATAAAGACGTGTGGTCGGGGTAAAAGAAGTTGCCGTGACTTACAGCGACGGTGAACGGCCGGGACTAAAACTAGACTAAAATAGACAGTTCTGACTGAAATAAGACTAAAATGAGTATGGAGGTGACACATCTGTTAAACATGTCATCTGACACAACGGTTAGAGCCGTCTGTCTGAGGACCTGAAGAATGTCATGTTGTTATTCTTTATTGATGAGGCCACAGATTTTATTCAAAGGACGAATAAAATAAAATAAAAATTCACGGCCTCCTTTGCAGATTCTACGCAGCTGAGATTGCCGTCGGTCTGTTCTTCCTTCACGCTAAGGGCATCGTCTACAGGTGTGTTTTCACGATTTAATATCTGTAGTAAAACGATGTGTGTTTTTCATGAACGTTCTCTGCGTGTGTACAGGGACCTGAAACTGGATAATGTGATGCTGGACGCTGAAGGCCACATTAAGATCACAGATTTTGGGATGTGTAAAGAGAACATGGTTGATGGAGTCACCACCAAAACCTTCTGCGGAACACCTGACTACATTGCCCCGGAGGTGGGTGTGTGTCTATACTTTATGACCTGCAACCAACCAAAACAGGAAGTGACTGCTTGCAGGATATCTGCATGTTGAAGAGACCAAATCCTTCTGAATTCCTATGAAAACCAATCTGGAAAATCCACACGGATCCTTTAGATCACACAACACACCATCATCTCCATATCTCCTTCTGCACAGCCAATCCACACGGATCCTAAAGATCATACAACTCTCCATCATCTCCATATCTCCTTCTGCACAGCCAATCCACACAGTTCCTAAAGATCACACAACACACAATCATCTCCATATCTCCTTCTGCACAGCCAATCCACACAGTTCCTAAAGATCACACAACACACAATCATCTCCATATCTCCTTCTGCACACCCAATCCACACGGATCCTAAAGATCATACAACACACCATCATCTCCATATCTCCTTCTGCACACCCAATCCACACGGATCCTAAAGATCACACAACACACCATCATCTCCATATCTTCTTCTGCACAGCTAATCCACACGGTTCTTCAAAACCACGCAATATAGCTCAGATCTTCGTCGTTTTGGTCAGCAGTGTTCCCAGCATTCTCTGTGTGTGTGTAACAAAACTGTCTCTCTGGTACAGATCATAGCTTATCAGCCGTATGGGAAGTCAGTGGACTGGTGGGCGTTCGGTGTTCTGCTTTATGAGATGCTGGCTGGTCAGGTGGGTGTTATGAATATGAACTGAACCCATGGAATAATGATGAAATCATGTGGACCTCCGCTCCAAATCCAGGCCACGTTTTCATGCTTGTTCTGTTCTCCGTCCTCCATCCTCTCACTTTCCCTCTCAGCCTCCGTTCGATGGTGAAGATGAAGATGAGCTCTTCCAGTCCATAATGGAGCATCATGTTTCATACCCTAAATCCATGTCCAAGGAGGCCGTGTCCATCTGCAAGGGAGTGAGTTTCGTATACACACACACACACACACACATCAGTGGCATCTTGGCAGATCAGGATTTGGCAACCTTGTGATTCCGGAGCTGATTCCTTAACCGCTAGGCCACCACTGACCCTAATTGATCATATTGCTGCCACTGACCCCCAGGCTGGTTTAATAATGCACGTTTATGGTCAGATGGATATGGAGAGAATTTGGTCTGGTTCGTTTCGTCCGTTTTTCTGCCGGTTTTCAGAAAGCTTATGAACGTGGATGCAAATGTTCAGATTTTCTTCTTTCCTCTGGGATTTCCTCTTATTATCTTATGTGATGGGTGCTAGTGGCCTAGTGGGTAACACACTCGCCTATGAACCAGAAGACCCAGGTTCAAACCCCACTTACTACCATCGTGTCCCTGAGCAAGACACTTAACCCTGAGTGTGTCCAGGGGGGGACTGTCCCTGTAACTACTGACTGTAAGATCTGGATAAAGACGTCTGGTAAATGCTGTAAATGTAAATGAATTGAATGGAGGAAGTATAAGAAGAAATGATGGAGCATGTCAGAGAGGATATACGAGTTCCAAATAATACATTTTCTTAATAAACCCATAAATAAGAACGGCCTTGTCAGCCTTCTCCATGTTTATCGTTGCTGGAAGGTGTGTCCATCTGAAGTGGGTGTAGAAAGCAGGAAGATGAGTCTATGTCCAGAGGTGACAGTCTCTCTCTTCTGTACGGCAGCTGATGACGAAGCACCCAGGCAAGCGTCTGGGCTGCGGGCCGGAGGGCGAGAGGGACATTAAGGAACACGCCTTCTTCCGCTACATGGACTGGGACAAGCTGCAGAACAAGGAAGTGCAGCCGCCATTCAAACCCAAAGCTGTGAGTGTGACCGACATCTGTGTCCCCATGTCAGCATTAAAGCTGAATATTAAATATCAGTAGTGGCACTAAATCTGTGTTAATGAGCTTCGACGAGAAGGTGTGTCCCTGTGGCGCGTGAATGACCTGCATTTGCCTCATAAATGGGAAAATCCACCAATGACGAGCTGTCTTGCGGTGTGGGCGGAGTTTCCGCCCTGCTGTGCTCAGCTTCATGCTGTAAAAGTTGGAGTTCGTCCGGACCCCGGTTCCTGCGAGTCCCTGCCGCATCGCAGGAGGACACAGACATGATCTTGGCTGTCTGCATTAGCAGCTCGATAACAGAAACTGCAGGCCACGCCCCCAAATTAGTGGAGAATCAATCTTTCAAAAGTGAAAGTGTCCGCTGGTGGAAAAACGACGGGTTCAGCCCCCACCTCCTGCGTGTGGTGCATCGTGGGATGCATTTCATATTCTGTTTGTGTGTTTTTTTATGTTTTATTCCATGATATATACTCATTAATACAAATCATAAGACAACTCTTATGATTGAGCTTTTACTTTTTTCATAATTTGTGGCTATGCCGAGGACTAGGCCAACATGTGATCATTTGAAAATGTTCATTTTGTAACGTATTCAGTATCCACGTTTAATAACTGAACAGCTTCATATGATCAGCGTCATCACAATTAGAGCTGTGCAATATGACTATATATACACATTTAACGTAACATTTGGCTCTATTGACAATAAATCATATATGTTGAAAACTGAAATTTACAACCAGGACACGCCCACATTCGTTTTTATTGGTCCATTTTAACAGGGTCTGTGATAGGTGGGATTTTAGTCATATTGCTCAGCACTAATCTCCACACGCCTGCCCTCAGAGCTGCTCCGTGGCCCCGCCCCCGGCGGAGGAGGCGGAGCAGCGCCGGGCTCGCGCGTGGCCCAGTCGTGTTGTTATTATTGCTTTGATTTGTGTGCTGCAGCCGTCTTCTCTCTCTCCCGCAGTGTGGGCGCAGCGCGGAGAACTTTGACCGCTTTTTCACCCGCCATCCTCCCATCCTCACTCCTCCTGACCAGGAAGTCATCTCAAACCTCGACCAAGCAGAGTTTCAGGGCTTCTCTTACGTTAATCCACAATTCCATGCGCAGGATGCCAAGTAACCGGTCCCGGCAGTGAACTCTCAACTCTCTGCTCCCAGGGACCAATCAGGGCTTTAAGCTTGACGTCACGGGTGCGAAGCGCCCATCCGACCTGAGGATGAGGGTTCATGATGCGTCAGTGTTTATAGGACTGAAGAATATTCTGTCCTTATCTCTGTTGTGTTCAACTGTGTTGATGGTGATGATGACAATGTTGTCGATCATGATGTTGATGACCTGACCCGACCCCTCCTCTCTTCTTATACCTTCAGTCCTTCATTCTTCTTTTCCATTCATACTTTCATGCCAGTTGTGATGACCTCACAGCAGAGGTGGTGCCACTACTGTGTCACCATCACAGAGGACATGGATGGGCTTTTAATGAATCTCACACACACACACACATGCACACACTGATGAGGCCATTGAGTGGAACTTTTAATAGGTCAGTCTGTACTCTTTATACTCACTACTTATCTGCAGTGTGTGGGAGAGGGTGCGAGTGAGTGAGACACTCCGATCAAGCCATTACAGGCCATTGAGTGGGACGTTTAATGGGTCAGTCTATGTGTGAGTGAGAGTGAGTGACACACACTGATGAAGCCTTTACTGGCCATTGACTGGGGCATAATAAGCAAGACGGAAAATGAAATGAATAAACGAGACTGTTATAGACGGCTGGGAGCATAAACAAATATAGACAACAGACATCACAACAAAACACCTACCTACCTACCGACATGACTTTTTACCTGCCTGACTACCTGCCTAACTGCCTACCAACCTGCCTGCCTAACTACCTACCGACCTGCCTGCCTGACTACCTGCCTAACTGCCTACCGACCGGCCTAACTACCTGCCTGCCTGACTACCTGCCTAACTACCTACCTACCTACATGACTTTTTACCTGCCTACCTGCCTATCGACCTCCCTTCTTACCTGCCTGCCTGACTACCTAACTACCTACCTTTTTACCTGCCTGCCTAACTACCTACCTACCTACCTACCAACCTGCCTGCCTGACTACCTGCCTAACTACCTACCTACCTACTGACCTGCATGCCTGACTACCTGCCTAACTACCTACCTACCTACCGTTTACCTGCCTCCCTGCCTGCCTAACTACCTACCTACCTACCGACCTGCCTTTATACCTGCCTAACTACCTAAATACCTACCTTTTTACCTGCCTGCCTAACTACCTACCGACTTGCCTGCCTGACTACCTACCTAATTACCTTTTTACCTGCCTGCCTGACTACCTGCCTAACTAACCACATTTACATTTACAGCATTTACCAGACGCCCTTATCCAGAGCGACTTACAATCAGTAGTTACAGGGACAGTCCCCCTGGAGCAACTTAGGGTTAAGTGTCATGCTCAGGGACACGATGGTAGTAAGTGGGATTTGAACCCGGGTGTTCTGGTTCATAGGCGAGTGTGTTACCCACTAGACTACTACCACCCTAACTACCTACCTACAGACCTGACTTTTTACCTGCCTAACTACCTGCCTAACTACCTAACTACCTAACTGCCTACCGACCTCCCTTCTTACCTGCCTAACTACCTACCTTTTTACCTGCCTGCCTAACTACCTACCTACCTACCAACCTGCCTACCGACCTGCATTCTTACCTGCCTAACTACCTACCTACCTACCAACCTGCCTACCGACCTGCCTTCTTACCTGCCTAACTACCTACCTACCTACCGACATGACTTTTTACCTGCCTAACTGCCTACCGACCTGCCTTCTTACCTGCCTGCCTTCTTAACTACCTACCTTTTTACCTGCCTGCCTAACTACCTACCTTCCTTCTTACCTGCCTAACTACCTGCCTAACTACCTACCTTTTTACCTGCCTGCCTACCTACCTACCTACCTACCTACCTACCGATCTGCCTTCTTACCTGCCTAACTACCTACCTTTATACCTGCCTAACTACCTACCTACCGACCTGCCTTCTTACCTGCCTAACTACCTACCTTTTTACCTGCCTGCCTAACTACCTACCTACATACCTACCGACCTGCCTTCTTACCTGCTTGCCTTCTTACCTGCCTAACTACCTACCTTTTTACCTGCCTGCCTAACTACCTACCTAACTACCTACCTACCTACCGAAGTGACTTTTTACCTGCCTGCCTGACTACCTGCCTAACTAACTACCTACCTACAGACCTGACTTTTTACCTGCCTGACTACCTGCCTAACTACCTACCGACCTGACTTTTTACCTGCCTGCCTGACTACCTGCCTGACTACCTACCTACCTACAGACCTGACTTTTTACCTGTCTACTTGCCTTACTACCTACCAGACCTGTACCTGCCTACCTGCCTAAATACCTACCTACCTTCCAACCTGCCTGTCTGACTACCTACCTACCTACAGACCTCACATTTTACCTGCCTACTTGCCTGACTACCTGCCTAACTACCTACCTACAGACCTGCCTTTTTACCTGCCTGCCTGACTACCTGCCTAACTACCTACCTACCTGCCTGCCTGACTACCTGCCTAACTACCTACAGCCTACCTTTCAACCTGCTGGCCTGCCTACTTGCCTACCTACCTACCTTCCAATCTGCCTACCTGCCTGCCTGACTACCTACCAATCTGCTTTTTGACCTGCCTGCCTGCCTAACTACCTACCTACCGACTTTCCTACACACCTGCCTACCTACCTACCTGCCTGAAGAAGCTGATGGTCCTGAAGCTGTAAAGAGCTACAATGTCTCCAGACTCAACATAATTTATTATATACCTCAAACACACACACACACACACACACACACACACACACTCTGCCCTGTGCCAAATGTACTCAAGCTGTGAGCAATCATAACCCCGTGTTCATGCTAATCTATATTAGTATTATTGATCTCAGATGACGTTTGAGTTTGAATTACGGTCCGTACGCTACCATGTGATTTTTGGATGATTAATTTTATCCCAGGGCCCAGTGAGTTGATGTTGTGTTAAGTGGATTTTAGTTTGGTACTCTGTGAAGTGCAGTATAGTACTAGTATGGTGAGTCCGTACTTCCTGTTTCCTGTTACCAGCCCGTTAACGCCTGGCGACACCCCACTGCACTCACAGTACAGCAGCCCACTTCATCTCCTCGTCTCCTCTGTGCCATAATCCTGCTGTCAAACTGGGATTGGTGCATCGTGCCAAAGGCCCAGACGGCCCCCGGATGCTTTTTTAGCTCTGTGATTGGACGCTGTAATGCTCTAAAACGTGCCTTATTCCATGTCCCATGTCCCCTGAGATGGACGTCCTTCCGCGCTTTATTCACAGTGACAGTAGGTGTATCACAACTCCACTACATATTCATCTTCTGCGAAGGCGTTTTATTTAAAACATATTTATTTCACATGTAATTATAAAGATGGAGAGTAAAATCATATCTATGATACCAGAACAGTTCCAATGGGTTTGAAATGGCGTGTGACATTATGAAACGTCCCTGAAACGTCACATGACCCTCGGGGACCGAAGCATGTATTGATTGTGGTGGAGAGTATGTGGCTTTTCTATGTCTTTATGTACGATTGATGATTATTGAATTCTGTCTGCATCAAAGAGATGTGGAAAATACACCTGTATCATTTACACCTGTATTCAGTGTGTCTGTTACACACACACACACACACACACACACACACACACAATGTCAAAATGTGAAGAGATCACTTAAAAAATCCCCCTTTTAGCCAAGCGCAGTTATTCACATCGTTTCAGTGGACTTTTTTTTCAACGGATTCGCGTTTTTGACAGTCGGCATTTTCCTCACAACTGAGTTGAGGACGGAGCACCCGACTCCGGATGGATTTCTGATGAAGAAGGAGGAGGAGAGAGAGGAGAGCGACCCTGGATCAGCACTCAGCAGCCAGCCGATGAGGGTCGACTGTCAGGGACACGATCCATCAGAATCTTCACGTCGTGTTTTATTACTAAAACCCACAAGGTCAACTGTTCACAAACCTATTTTGTTTCTGCCCAAATCTGTCCAAAAATGCGGCCAATGAAATGTCTAATTCAGTGTGCCGGGACGCCATCATTGGTTGGTTGGCTGGTTTGGTTAAGGCCCATTGAGCCGAGCTCCTGGCCCGGGACAGAAGGTAGGACGCAGCTCTGATTTTCCGGACTCTGTCTCTCTCTCTCTCTCTCTCCATCAGTTGTCCTGGTTGTCCTCCTCTCTTTCTTCCACATGTCTGTGGCCACGCCCCCCCTCTTCTCAGCCGCTTGTGGGTTTGGGGGTGCTGCTTTTTGCCTCCTGTTTCTGTCTGGTCATTTCTGCTTGTGTGGAATTCTGGGAGCCGTGTGGTCTGTTTTGGGCGGATCTCTCTCTGTGTGTGTGTGTGTGTGTGTGTGTGTTTTGCAGGTTACTGGGTATTTCCATACTCGCACTCCGCCATGATGCCTGTGTGTGTGTCGCTCGCCCTGTCCTCTCATCGCTCGTTCAACTCACTGTCCACAAGTCGAATTCCGGGACTCCCCCCGTCTCCCAGTTTCATCACCACCTTCCCTCTCTCTCTCTCTCTCTCTCTCTCTCTCTCTCTCTCTCTCTCTCTCTCTGCAGAAGAACCGGCGGGACACGGGGAACTTTGACCGGGAGTTCACCAAGATGGCCGTGGAGCTGACGCCCACAGACAAACTGTTCATCATGAACCTGGACCAGAACGAGTTTCAGGGCTTCTCCTACACCAACCCGGAATTTGTCATCCAGGTGTGAACGTGACCCGGACACCAGGTCCCTTCCTTCCGTAGAACGTCCGGAACGTTCCATTAACGTGTGCACATTTCAGCCATTCGCGTCCTACATTTCTGTGAGCGTGTGAGGCTACTCCACTCACAGCATGTTCTCTCCCTGGCGTCTTCCAACGTCCCAACGGTCCAGCAGAGGAACAGTAATAAAAATGGCCGCCATTGTCCATTTCAAGCACTTTAAAGTTTCAGCGTGTAAGTAAGAGTAAAAAATGACCGTCAGTGGGTTTGCATGAAGCCAACGTACCTGGCTGCTGTCACCAGGCTCATCTGCACCATCAACATGTGACCTGTTCTTATACTCCGTGGTCCATGCTAGGACCATTTTTACTGTGCGCCACATGCCGGTACATCAGCTATACGTCTACGTCATTTATTTTTCTTACGTGTCTTCAGATGTTTTTTAAGAAATCCTACGGTGAAGATTTAGAACTTTATATTCTTGGAATTCCTAGATTTGCTGTTAACATAAGCGAACAATTCCAGTGCTGTCACTAACTTGGTTAGCATGACCTTGACGTGAACTTCTGCTGGGGACCGAGCTTGGTGGTGGTCCCCCCGGTCAGACGGTGGCATTAACCAGACTTGGCCAGGGGAACTTTATTACAAATCAGAATATGGGCTCGGAGAACACGGAACAAATCAATGCCTTGAGTCTATATGGTAACAATAATATAATAATGACATAACCTTTATATAAAAGTTATATAAAGATGTCATTATGAAATGGGTTGACTAACAACATTTACAGGGTAAATTAGAATTGGATTAATTAAAAAACTCATTGACTAAAACTAGAATAAAATATTCATGATAATTCTGAGTAAAATAAGATGAAATGCTCAGTGTTAGGTCAGTGTAAGTACTGCGGTTCTGGACGCTCGTGGAGGGTCTGGATGTTCCCCCTCACTTCGAATTAGTCGCGGTGAATCTCACCATCTAATCTCGGGTATTAAAGAGCGTGTAAAGAGAAACTAAATGTCCTCCCACAAGCTACAACCAGATAACAGCCCCATAAACCATGGATTTATACATGAAGACCCGTCACTTGACTGCTGGGTAAAGATGAAATGGCGGTTATAGATCTAACTGGCCAAGGAGATCGGACCACATCGTGTGGTGAAGGTTCAAACATCACATCACTGTTTATTCCTAAATAATGTGCCAAATTTAATATGATGTCAAGTATCAGCTTTTTTATGTCAGTGGCAGGTAGTTTCAGTTTAGACTCCTCCTCTCATCCTTTCTCTCCTCCTCCTCACCTTTCTCTCCTTCTTCTCTCCTCTCTCCTCCTTCTCTCCTCTTTCTCTGCTCCTCCTTCTTCTCTCCTCTTTCTCTCCTCCTTCTCTCCTCTCTTTCCTCCCTCTCCTCTTTCTCTGCTCCTCCTTCTCTCCGTCTCTCCTCTCTCTCCTCCTTCTCTCTTCTTTCTCTGCTCCTCTTTCTCTCCTTCTCACCTTTCTCTCCTTCTTTCCTCTTTCTCTCCTCTTTCTCTCCTCCTTCTCTCTTCTTTCTCTGCTCCTCTTTCTCTCCTTCTCACCTTTCTCTCCTCCTTCTCTCCTCTTTCTCTGCTCCTCTTTCTCTCCTTCTCACCTTTCTCTCCTTCTTCTCTCCTTCTTCTCTCCTCTTTCTCTCCTCCTTCTCTCTTCTTTCTCCCCTTCTTCTCACCTCTTTCTCTGCATTCTCTCCTCTCCCTTTTCATGGTTGATGAAGCAGATGTTCTGGGGACCATGAGATGCTGCTCTGTCTTACTGTCCCAGCATGAAGCCTTCAATCCACATCCACCGTCGGCCATAGATCTTGGTTACTAGATTTGTATTTACATGTAGAAGTATCCGTACGTCCTCGTTTCTACCTGTTTTATAAAGATGTGCTTCATTCCGGTGTGTGTGAGTGTGTGTGTGTGTGTGTGAGCAGGTCTGCTTTGGAGGTGTGTGTGTGTGTGTGTGTGTGTGTGTGTGTGTGTGAGAGCAGGTCTGCTTTTGAGGTGTGTGTGTGTGAGCAGGTCTGCTTTGGAGGTGTGTGTGTGTGTGTGTGTGTGTGTGTGTGTGTGAGAGCAGGTTTGCTTTGGAGGTGTGTGTGTGTGCGAGAGCAGGACTGCTTTGGAGGTGTGGGTGTGTGTGTGTGTGTGTGTGTGTGTGAGCAGGTCTGCTTTGGAGGTGTGTGTGTGTGAGCAGGTCTGCTTTGGAGGTGTGTGTGTGTGCGAGAGCAGGACTGCTTTGGATGTGTGTGTGTGTGTGTGTGTGTGTATGTGTGTGTGAGCAGGTCTGCTTTGGAGGTGTGTGTGTGTGCGAGAGCAGGACTGCTTTGGATGTGTGTGTGTGTGTGTGTGTGTGAGAGCAGGTCTGCTTTGGAGGTGTGTGTGTGTGTATGTGTGTGTGAGCAGGTCTGCTTTGGATGTGTGTGTGTGTGTGTGTGTGTGTGTGTGAGAGCAGGTCTGCTTTGGATGTGTGTGTGTGTGTGTGAGAGCAGGTCGGCTTTGGAGGGGTGTGTGTGTGTGTGTGTGTGTGTGTGAGAGCAGGTCGGCTTTGGATGTGTGTGTGTGTGTGTGTGTGTGTGAGAGCAGGTCTGCTTTGGATGTGTGTGTGTGTGTTGTGAGAGCAGGTCTGCTTTGGAGGTGTGTGTGTGTGTGTGTGTGTGAGAGCAGGTCTGCTTTTGAGGTGTGTGTGTGTGAGCAGGTCTGCTTTGGAGGTGTGTGTGTGTGTGTGTGTGTGTGTGTGTGAGCAGGTCTGCTTTGGAGGTGTGGGTGTGTGTGTGTGTGTGTGTGTGTGTGTGTGTGAGCAGGTCTGCTTTGGAGGTGTGTGTGTGTGAGCAGGTCTGCTTTGGAGGTGTGTGTGTGTGCGAGAGCAGGACTGCTTTGGATGTGTGTGTGTGTGTGTGTGTGTGGCTTTGGAGGTGTGTGTGTGTGTGTGTATGTGTGTGTGTGTTGTGTGTGTATGTGTGTGTGAGCAGGTCTGCTTTGGAGCTGTGTGTGTGTGCGCAGGTCTCTTGGATGTGTGTGGTGTGATGCTGAGAGAGGTCTGACTTTGGATGTGTGTGTTGTGATGTGTGTGTGTGTGTGTGTGGTGAGCAGGTCTGCTTTGGATGTGTGGTGTGTGTGTGTGTGGGTGTGTGTGTGTGTGTGTGTGAGAGTAGGTCGGCTTTGGAGGGGTGTGTGTGTGTGTGTGTGTGTGTGGAGAAAAGTCTTCCGAGTAGAAGTGTGTAGCGTAGTCATGTGGTCTCCATGCAGAACTCCGGTGGGGGAGATGGAGGGCGGGCTTTTTAAGGGCTTCCTCCCCCAAACACAGTTGACTATGCAAGACATGGGGGGTCCCACACAGACACAAGCAGTGAAGCAGGTCAGAGGTCACGTGGAGTGGGGCGGGAGGGGCTGAAGGTCGGCGTTCTGGCGCATGTTTCTGTGCTCATGATATGTACAAACACCTTAAAGTGAATATTACCGAGGAACGTGTGTGTGTGTCCTTTCATCCCAACGTGTCCTGCTGAGGGTCCCCTGTCACGTGCGGCCGTATCGACCGGGCCGGGGGCGGGGCCTCTGGGGACACCGCGCCCCTCTCCGGCCCGGACAGCGCACTCAGCCGGCGCTGGGTGGGAGAAGGGATGCGCGCCTGCGACCGCGGGGGCCGCATGCTGGTGACCACGGCGGGGGCCTTCACCGCCTTCAGCTGATGACCATCGCGGTCGGGGACCGACTACTGGCTGTACGCGCGCGGGGTCTGTCGCAGCAAGAGCGCCGGAGACAACGACACCGAGCACAAGAACGAGGAGGTGCTCACCCACTCCGGGCTGTGGCGCACCTGCTGCATGGAGGGTGAGTGGAGGAGAAGGTGGAGGAAAAGGTGGTGGAGAAGGTGGTGGAGAAGGTGGAGGAAAAGGTGGTGGAGAAGGTGGAGGAAAAGGTGGTGGAGAAGGTTGAGAAGGTGGAGGAGAAGGTGGAGGAGAAGAAGGTTGAGATGGAAAAGAAGGTTGAGGGGAAGGAAAAGAAAGTTGAGGAGAAGGAAAAGATAGTTTAGGAGAAGTAAAGGAGGTGGAGAAGTGTGTAGAGCACGTGGACCATGTCACTCTCGCTTTGACCTACATTGCTTCTGCAGCAGGGTTCTAATGGAAGGTGTAATGAACCAGAAACGCTGTTAAAAGCCTATCTGTGTGGGTGGCAGTAGCCTAGTGAGTTAGAGCACAAAGTTCCAGGTTCAAACCCCACTTACTACCATCATGTCCCTGAGCAGGACACTTAACCCTGAGTGTCTCCAGGGGGGGACTGTCCCTGTCACTACTGATTGGAAGTCCCTCTGGATAAATGTCTGTGAGACAGAATGAGAGAGTGAGAATGTGACCTTAACACAGCTGTAGATGGAGATCAGATGTTCTTATCCAGAGCAACTTACGTAGGTGCTTTAACATTCCATCAATGAAATCCCTTGTTTGGTTCACTAGAACCAGATCTGTAGGTACCGTTCGCATAACAACGCAGAACCCAATAGGTTTTATTAAAATCCATTTTTACGTAAGAGCTCTTTTAGTTTAAATATTTTCTAAACCGGAAGGCGCTTGAAGGTCCTGAATGACTCAGCTGTTTGGACATCTAGTGGAAGTTGATTCCACCACCAGGCAGCCGAGACAGATGGATGATTTCCTGATATCTTGAGAGATGGTGGTACCAGTGGAGTAGTGCAGGAGGATCGGAGAGATGGAGGTGAAGAGCGAGAGATCTGATGAGAGATCTTCCTTGGCTTTGTAGGAACACACCTGGATAGAGTATTTTCAACTGTACGAGGCGTAAACCAACTCCTAACAGCAGAGCTCAAAGCCAGCGCAAAGTTCTACAGTCAGGCGGTGAAGATTCAACTCCACACGGTGTGGAGTAGGACCAGCATGCATTGCACGCCTAGTTCAGTAGGGGCGTTGGCTAGAATTTACCCACCGTTAGGCAGAAGATGGGGTGGGTTATCTGGGCTGCTCTAGGTTTCTCAGTGTCTGTGAGTTTTAAATAAAAATGGACTTCACCCGACCAAGTCTCCTGACCCGTCCTTCCAACACCACAAGCAAGGACATTTCCCTGTACGTGTCACGATATTGTCGAGTAGCTACATGCTACATAATGAAGATTTGATTAGATGCATTTACCAAAATAGCATCAGACGATGAATATGTAAAAAAAAAAAGATACATCATTACACATTTATTATTAAACTATAATGAGTAATTCAGGCCAGTGGTGGCCTAGCGGTTAAGGAAGTGGCCCCGTAATCAGAAGGTTGCCAGTTCAATTCCCGATCCGCCAAGGTGCCACTGAGGTGGCACTGAGCAAAGTACCGTCCCCACACACTGCTCCCCGGGCGCCTGTCATTAAATGCAGAGGATAAATTTCACTGTGTGCACCGTGTGCTCTTCTGCTGACAATCACTTCCATTTTTTTATATAAAAAATAGTCAGATTATTCTGAAAGTGTGAATAAACCTAAGAATTAACTCAACATTGGCCATTTTACATTTTACTTTACTTTTGAGTGGGACCAAATGTTTTCTGAGATGGAGTTAAAATTACACTGTTTTTTTACGGTGTATACACACACACACACACACACACACACTCAACCATGAGGGGACCTAACACTGAACTCGGGAGGATCAATACAACCGATGACCTCTGGCCATGCAGAGCAGCGATAAATCCACACTGTGCTGAGTTACAGGCCAGATCTAGATGCTGAGTTATGAGGGCTGAGATGCAGCCAGTTCAGCACCGCGACTTGATTTTTGGGTCACGGACAGTTCATCATCATTTACGAGCAGGAGAAGATTTCAGAGTTTTCATGTCCTATTCAGGTGTTTTTACAGGAGTCTGTAAGGAAATCGACCACTTCCTCGAAGACGCCGATTACGAACAGGATGCAGCGGAATACTTGTTGAGTAAGTACACACACCCCCCCACACACAGTGTCACTCTGGAGACGATTGTAAAGATGTACTGTACCACAGGGGCTGTGCGTGCCTCCAGCCTCTTCCCCATTCTCAGCGTGGGCCTGCTGTTCGGGGGCGGGGTCTGCGTGGCCGCCAGCGAGTTCTACAAGAGCCGCCACAACGTCATCCTGAGCGCGGGAATCCTGTTTGTCTCGGCCGGTGGGTATTGTTTCCTTTCACTCTAGCTGCATGTACTCAGTATTCCTGTATTCAGCTGGAGCGTGTATTCAGTATTCATGTGTTTAGCTGGAGCATGTATTCAGTATTCCTGTATTCAGCTGGAGCATGTATTCAGTATTCTTGTATTTAGCTGAAGCATGTATTCAGTATTCCTGTATTCAGCTGGAGCAAGTATTCAGTATTCCTGTATTCAGCTGGAGCATGTATTCAGTATTCCTGTATTCAGCTGGAGCAATTATTCAGTATTCCTGTATTTATCTGGAGCATGTATTCAGTATTCCTGTATTCAGCTGGAGCAAGTATTCAGTATTCCTGTATTCAGCTGAAGCATGTATTCAGTATTCCTGTATTTATCTGGAGCATGTATTCATTATTCCTGTATTCAGCTGAAGCATGTATTCAGTATTCCTGTATTCAGCTGGAGCAAGTATTCAGTATTCCTGTATTCAGCTGGAGCAAGTATTCAGTATTCCTGTATTCAGCTGGAGCAAGTATTCAGTATTCCTGTATTCAGCTGAAGCATGTATTCAGTATTCCTGTATTTATCTGGAGCATGTATTCAGTATTCCTGTATTTAGCTGTAGCATGTATTCAGTATTCCTGTATTCAGCTGGAGCAAGTATTCAGTATTCCTGTATTCAGCTGGAGCATGTATTCAGTATTCCTGTATTTATATGGAGCATGTATTCAGTATTCCTGTATTCAGCATGTATTCAGTATGTATTCAGTATTCATCATTTGAAACCTCATCATAGGCCTTAGCAACATCATTGGCATCATCGTTTACATCTCAGCCAACGCAGGCGACCCGAACCAGAGCGAGTCGAAGCGCAGCCACTGGTACGGCTGGAGCTTCTACTGCGGCGCGCTGTCCTTCATCCTGGCTGAAACGGTGGGTGTGCTGACCGTGCACCTCTTCATCGACACGCACCGGCGGGTGCAGGCGGCTAGTGCGCGACCACGAGACCACGCCTCCTCCCTGCAGCGGCGCCCGCTCGTCAAGCTACAGCTCCCCGGTACCGCCGGCGGCCCAGCCGGGCCTCGCTCCACTGCCGCGAGGGCAACACCGCTGTGGCGGCCGGCGCTACCACCGGCCAACGACCTGCTGCCGCTGTACGCACTCAACCGTGGCTACACCTACGCCGCGCATGCGCGGTGGCCACAGGACGGGGCGTTCTCGCATGCGCAGAACCTGGGCGCGTGCAGGGAGGCGTTCCCGCGACCCCTGGCACGCATGCAGAGCAGCGCGAGCGTCGAGGACGAGCCGGCAGACCCGAACAAACCGCCGCCGTGCAATCTGACCTCCGCCGACGAGCACGCGCTCACGCCCCTGGCCACGCGGAGAACGACGCCGGTGTGAGACGGTAGAACCGGAACACATCACTCAAGACCTCTTATTGTCATTGTACAGTTGCCTGGACAATGAGACTTGTTAGAAAGTCTACACAGGTTCAAGAAAAGTGCAAGACATACAAACACAGTACAAGAGTACAAGTACGGACAGTATAAAGCCGTACACCAGTACACTTTTGATTGTAGCTTGATAGAAGGACACCAGCAGGTCGGACCCTCAGGAAATGAAGGAGCTGCTGGGCTTTCTTCATTACGGTGGTTGTGTTAGTGGTCCAAGAGGTCCCGCTTACTGCAGTGAATTTACTTAAGTAAAATGTAAAATTCTATTTACCTGCACTGTACCTGAAAACAGGGCTCTCAAGTCTCACACCACACATGGCATTTCTCACACGTTTCTAGCCGGGCTTGGGGCCGACACCAAGAAATAAACTGTCACATGTGTCTCCAGGGGCTGGTTTCCAGCACTCCTGAAAATAAAGCTGCTTAAACAATGTTGTCAAATAGTGTTATGAGGTAATGGTAATGAGACCTGTCCATACGTGCATGCACCATGTAGATCCTTTCCCCAGACCGAATAGGGTAATGGATATCAGAACACCACACCCACAAAACAACAACTGACATGATCAGCAGCGACTATTATTCAAAAATGTGTCCATACTGGGGAACCCCAGGGTTCAGTTCTACTCACATCTTCCTTCTTAATTTTCATATGTGACACTGACATCAACTGCTCTGTTCACCAAAAGTAGGAGTGATCACTGATACAGATTTAATGTGAACAAATGTAAGCGGCCCCGTAATCAGAAGGTTGCCGGTTCAAATCCCGATCCAGCAAGGCGCCACTGAGCAAAGTACCGTCCCCACACACTGCTCCCTGGGCGCCTGTCATGGTGCCCACTGCTCACTCAGGGTGATGGTTAAAAGCAGAGGATTTCGTGCTGCAGTGACAATCACTTCACATAGCACCAGGTTCCAGTGATACACTGCAGCACAGCACACGGTGCACACAATGAAATGTGTTTTAACCATTATCTGTAATGAGCAGTGGGCAGCCATGACAGGCAGAGTGTGGGGACGGTGCTTTGCTCAGTGGCATCTGGCATTGGGATTCGAACCCACAACCTTCTGATTGTGGGTCTCCTTCCTTACACACTAGGCCACCACTGGCCACAATGTCTGGGGTCCAAGATGCAGTTGCAGAGTTAGGTGTTCAGGCCCAGCATCTCGACCAGGTGGAATGATGGTGTTTAATGCTGAACTGAAGTCTATGAACAGCATTCGTGCGTATGTGTCCCTATTGGTGAGGGTTAGGTGGTGATGGCATCGGACGATAAGCGACTTGCAGGGTGTCCTGGGTATAAGTGCAACAGGACAGTAGTCATTGAAGTGTGAAGTGAAATGATTGTCACGTGATACACAGCAGCGCAGCACAGCACACGATGCACACAGTGAAATTTGTCCTCTGCATTTAACCCATCACCCTGAGTGAGCAGTGGGCAGCCATGACAGTGTGTGGGGATGGTGCCTTTGCTCAGTGGAACCTTGGCAGATCGGGATTCGAACCGGCAACCTTCTGATTATGAGGCCGCTTCCTTAACTTCTAGGCCACCACTGCCCCGCCAAATAAAAGTGACTCTGGTGGGACTCGAACCCACAACCTTTGAATGTCTAGAAGCCTAATGCGCTATCCATTGCACCACAGAGTGGTGACCTTGAGACACCCTCCGAGGGCAGTGGTGTGTTTTTTTTTGTGCAGTGTGTACGCATGTGCGTGTGTAAGTGTTAGATTTGTCTGAAATACTTTTTGAATAAGTGGGTTTTCAACTGCTTCTTAAAAGTGGTGATAGTCTCGGCTAGTCGTGTGGAGGAGGGCAGGTTGTTCCACCAGCCAGGGACAATAACGGAGAACAGAGATGATTGGAATCGGAGACCCCGTGAAGAAGGAATTTTTAGTCTCCTTTCGTTTGCAGATCTGAGAGAGCGTGCAGGGGTGTAGCTAGGTAGTAGTGTGTTGATGTAGGAGGTAGTATTGTAGCTTCTGTGCAGGAGTGTAGCTAGGTAGTAGTGTGTTGATGTAGGAGGTAGTATTGTAGCTTCTGTGCAGGAGTGTAGCTAGGTAGTATTGTGTTGATGTAGGAGGTAGTATTGTAGCTTCTGTGCAGGAGTGTAGCTAGGTAGTATTGTGTTGATGTAGGAGGTAGTATTGTAGCTTCTGTGCAGGAGTGTAGCTAGGTAGTATTGTGTTGATGTAGGAGGGCGCAGTTCCATTTACAGCCCTGTAGGCAGCATCAAGGATTTGAACTCAATGCGAGCAGCTACCAGGAGCCGGTGGAGGGAGGTAAGAAGAGGTGTAACATGGGTGTATTTGGCTGATTGAAGATGAGATGGGCTGCCACATTCTGGACCATCTGGACCCGCTCCCATTCGCCACATTGGTGGGCCCCTTTGGTGGTCCTTGGAGACCCAGGCCAGACATGCCTAGGCATCAGACCCAGGACCGGCCAATGCACCACCAGGATGCCTGCACATGGCCAAGCAGATGCCCACAGCACATGGCCGTCCTGAAATGGAGCTACTCCTCTACCCTCGCTGGGCATTCCGTCCGACAGCAGACCATTACAACAGACCAGTTCTTCATCCACTGGCATTCTGGTGCCCTCCATGACCAGGGACATCCGGTCCTACATGGATGCCTGTGATGTGTGCGCCAAAGCCAAAAAGTCCACTTCACCAACGACTGGTCCCCTTGGACCCACCTCACTTTGGACCCTTGCCTGATGGACGCCAAGGGTCTCATTCTGACCATAGTGGATCAATTGATCCAGGACCATTGACGGGCATGGTCTGATTCTCGCTGCCACTCGCTGCTCGACCAACCAGCAGAACCGGTGGCACCTGCGTCGAATGGGCCAGCGAGTGTGGCTCTCCTCACAAGACTTCCATCTCCATCACACAAGGTGTCCCCCCGGTTTATTGGATTGTTCTGGATCGTCAGCAGCCTCACTCCTGTCACCTACTACCTCCAGCTACCACCTTCCGTCTGTGTCCATCCAGTCTTCTACATCAGCTGTCTCAAACCCTTCATCACCTCTCCCTTGCACCCCATGGCTCCAGATCCACTGCTGCCCCTGATTATCAACGGAGGACCCGAAGATTGGTCCTGGGCGAAATGTTTTCCTCACATCCTCTGTTCAGTTCTTTTAAGGTTGTAAAACATTTCAAACAAATACAGCAGATAGAGCGGTTACGGGAAGTATTCAGACCCCCTTATATTTCAGCCATTTGCTAAAATTATTTAAAGGATTTATTATTAATGTACACACAGCACCCCACATTGACAGAAAAACAGAATTGTTGACATTTTTGCGGATTTATTAACAAAAGAAAACCTGAAAAATCACTGAAGAAGTCATTAAATCCAACGAAATCCAATCATGAACTACATGATTGTTAGGTGGTCATTGTGCATCACAAGGCTTTCTCTAGACACACATAGAAGTGCAATAGATGCTAAATACACGTGAATCTGACTTTAAAACCTTGTGTGTGTATATATCCTGTCATATAACCAGAAAAGCCTCTGTCCAGCCTCTCTGAAATCTAAACCGTAACTAAACTAAGTCCCTTCAGGACTTGTGTTCAGAATGTACGGCTTGATGTCGGTTGTGTTCTCTCGAGGTTGTAAAACATTTCGAACAAATGCGGCAGATATATGGCTTTTCTCCAGCGTGCCGTTTCTGGTGTGTTTTAAGGTTCGCCACTCGTGAAAAGGGCATTCCACACTGTTCACACCTGTAGGGCTTCTGCTCGGCGTGGGTCCTCTGGTGAGTTGTGAGAGTTGCCGCTTGGGTGAAACTCATGCCGCACAGTAAACACCGATAGGGCTTCTCTCCAGTGTGCATCCTCTGGTGACTTTTAAGGTGCGACGACTGGGAAAAACTTGCCCCGCATTGTACACACCGATAGGGCTTCTCTCCTGTATGCATCCTCTGGTGTCTTCTGAGGTTCGTCGGTAGTGAGAAGCTCACGCCGCACTCGGCACACGTGTGGGGCTTCTCTCCAGTATGGGTCCTCTGGTGTCCTTTAAGGGCTGACGCTTGTGAAAAGCTCATCCCGCACCGTTCACACCCATAGGGACGCTCTCCAGTGTGTGTCCTCTGGTGTGTTTTAAGGATGGACGGTCGTGAAAAGTGTGTCCCACACTCTACACAACGGTAGGGCTTCTCTCCAGTGTGTCTTCTTCGGTGTGTTTTAAAGTTGGAAGCATGTGAAAACCGCATCCCACACTCCACACACTGGTGGGGCTTCTCTCCAGTGTGGGTCCTCTGGTGAGTTTTCAGGTCTGAAGCTTGTGAGAACTTTATCCCACACTCCACACACTGGTGGGGCTTCTCTCCAGTGTGGGTCCTCTGGTGAGTTTTCAGGTCTGAAGCTTGTGAGAACTTTATCCCACACTCCACACCCTGGTGGGGCTTCTCTCCAGTGTGGGACCGCAGGTGAGTTTTCAGGTCTGATGGCCGTAAAAACCTCATGTCACACTGTAAACAGGGTTTTTCTCCACAACATCCAGAATGGGTTTTAAGGAACTGGGGAAGCTTCTCTTCAGATTTCTCTTGCAAGGATATTAAATATTCTGGAACGATAAAAAATATACACACGTTTTACTGATATTCTTGTACGGTTGTCAAAAACATTCTCAGAAATTAATTTATACTAAAATGTAGCATTGACTTCGGTACCAATTATCACCGATATCGATAAATAAATCCAGTTTCTGATCTGCCGGGTTCACTGGGAGACTACAGCCATTTCCAACAGGCTTCGCTGAGGGCAGCTCCAACCCCGGCTGACATTTTTCATTCGGGTCGGGTTCGCACTTTTTTCACTTGTGATTCGGTGCTTGTAAATTCGTTTTATTAAATGTTATTTTAAAAAGTGCCGAGTAAAGCCGGGCTTTTTAAAAGGCGGGGGGTGGGTACTTGTTGGGTCGGATTCTGTCGGGAGTAACAGCTCTCTTCTGCGACGTGAATGCGGCTCAAAAAATACTTTTTTGTTCATTTATTTGTTTGCTTATTTATTAATTTGTATCCATTTATTTATTCATTTGGTGTTCTGACTTTTTAATTATACGAAAATATTCTTTACTTCCTGTATTTGTTTTTTCACCCAAGTAATATTGAGAATAATCCCGAGTACCATTTGGGGTGTTTATTAGCAAGGATACACAATACGATACCATTATATCCAGACGCCCGTATTTAGGGGGCCTTACAACCAGTAGTTACAGGGACAGTCCCCCCCCGGAGACACTCAGGGTTAAGTGTCCCGCTCAGGGAAACAGGGCTGAAATACAAGATGCTGTGTTCGGTCTGTCATTTTTTCTACTTTCACTGCCTGCCATGCCGGACCGTCATTTTCAGTCCCTCGCTGGAGAAAACGGTCGATAGCACCACCTGGTGGACTACAATGTTGTTGCATCCTCTGGTTACTTTTAGGATGCGACGACTGGGGAAAACGCATCCCGCATTCTCCACGCCGATATTTTCCACCCCCCCCGGGTACCATCCCCAGTATCAGTATCGAGTTGGACATTTCCGATACTGTAGTCACATCATGAATATAAGTGAATACAAGTGGCATCGAGTGAAAGTGAAGTGATCTGGACGTAAATTGGTTGTAAAAGTTTGGACTAATATATCGTAATGACAATTTGATTCAAGTAATTTCTAACTATTTATATCTTTAGGTTCCCAACCATATTTCCCTTTATTTACACCACCTATATATTTATTCTGCTTAGTGGTCTACATCTTTTTGGGTGCGGCCATGTAGACTTTACGAAACCGCACTCTACTCACCAGAACATTCTGCATCATCCAAGCTGTCCTCATCATCTGCTGTTGGTTCCTCCATTCTAGCACAGTCAAGGCGTGTAAGAACAACAGATAAAACCTTCAGAGGAACGTGAGGGGTGTTCTGCTCATCAGTACATAACAGAGACAGACTGGGATCCATCTCGAGACCCAGTTATTCACCACCAGGTTCTTCAGTCCAGCTGTTAGACAGATCATACAACACAGTCCATGATATGATCTTTCTGATGAAGACACCAGGTTCTTCAGTGCACCTGTTAGACAGATCATACAACACAGTCCATAAAAATGTAAATGATAAATCATTTACATTTCCAGCATTTACCAGACGCCCCTTATCCAGAGCGACTTACAATCAGTAGTTACAGGGACAGTCCCCCCCTGGAGACACTCATGGTAAAGTGTCCTACTCAGGGACACAATGGTAAGTGGGGTTCGAACCTGGGTCTTCTGGTGTGTTACCCACTAGACTACTACCAGCCACCAAGTTCATATATCGGCTAAACATTCTCAATCGCTCCATAAGAAGATCATCATAATATTAATGTCAGAAGAAAGTAGCGTTAAGGTCACAATAACATGAAGAGGAATTGGAGACAAACTCACCGGAAGCGACATCGCAGCACTTTATGCTTTTTATTCAGATGCAAACATTCTCCTCACGACAACTTTACAGAAATCCGTTCGGAGAGGAAAACACTAAGCCGCGAACTGCAGGAGGAAGTGACGTCACTGGCGAGCCGCGAACTGCAGGAGGAAGTGACGTCACCGGCGAACCGCGACCTGCAGGAGGAAGTGACGTCACCGGCAACGCATCGTTTCCCTGGTAACACAAACGCAGGCAGCCGAACGGCGCCCCTAGCGGCCACGATGCAGAACAGAAATTTAGGGTTAAAAAAGTGACCTCCTGGCTTCAAGCTGCCAGGCTTTCACTTCAGAAGTTCTTATTCTAGTAATGAACTAACTAGTCTGCCCACCCGTGCAAAATGCAAGAATAAAAATACACTTAATGCAAAATGAATATGTAATAGATGCAGGTATGGGCCAAACAATAAGAGATGCAGCGTAATTCTGCTTTCTTTTAGATTCATGGCTACTCCATGTCCTGTAACGGGAGCCGTGTCCTCTCGTCTTTCTCTTTTCTGGACTGTATGATGACAGTAAAGTTGACTTCGACTTTTTGACGGTGTCAGATTTCAGTTCATTACATTAAGACGTAAAGAGAATAAAAAACAGTAAAAAAAAGAAAGAAACTCCTGAATGAGTAGATGTGCTGCAATGTCACTGTTCTTTTATCTGATCGTTCATACCTGCTGTATGCCAACCTGAGTAAATGTAAAATATATTCATTAAGGCATTCACAATTCACATTAAATATTAATAATAAATTAAAAATAAAACTGTTTTAACCCAATGAAAGATCCAAAATGAAACACACTGTACTTATTTATCAGGACAGACCCCATTACTCAGAAAGAAAGAAGTATGTTAATGAAAATATAGATGTAGAAATATAGAAAGATAGGTTCTGACGGTCGTGAAAAAGGCCGTGAAGCACCAGACAGGTGAAGGTGAGAAATATTGGAGCCACGGGACCCTGAGGTGGATTTAGTGACTTTCGTGGCCAATCAGATTCCAGGAATCCTCCCCAGTCCCGCCCCCTGCACGGTGGACCTTTCAAACTTGTCTTCTCTTGCCGTATTTTCTGTGTTGGAGGTTATAGGCAGCGGCGTGAGACAAGAGCAGTGACAGCTGGACCCTGCAGGACGTATTCGCGTCTCCCGACACGCACTGGAATGTCTGGATCCAGAAGATGCCCGTCGCCATCCTGCTTCTCCTGCTCGGGCTGCTGGCAGGTACAGTACTTTTCCCCCACGCTGCTGCAGGATATGCAGATAAAACTGCCATGACGGCCAAGTTCCCCTTCCAGGCGGCGTAGCGGCCGAGTCCGGTCCCCAGAGGAGCGTCTCCGGCCCAGGTAGCGTACCTGGGATTAACTTCATTTCTCCAGACGTCCAGGAAACGCGGCTTTACAAATATCTTCATGCTCTTCAGGAAGGTGGCGGTGAAACTGAGATCTGATCTGGCTTTTCAAAATGGAAATACTCAAATGTAAAAAGACAGCAAAATGGGATTTATGTAGATTTAGATCCACCGTGTCTTGCCAAATCTGTTAGCACAAACCAGATTTATTATTCTGATCTGTGTGTGTGTGTGCGTGTGTGTGTGTGTGTGTGTGTTGTGTGTGCGTGCGTGTGTGTGTGGTGTGTGTGTGTGTGTGTGATAAAGAGAACCCATCCCTTCCTCAGGAAAACACACACAATGGAGCGGAAACGTCTGGCGACGAGTTAACACACTCACTGACACACACAGAACAAACACTGTCTCACGCTCACACTGCCACACACACCAACACCGGCCCTGCTCTGATCCACCAATCACAAACATCAGGTCCCTGGACCACACCCACTCCAGCCGTCACTAAACTTCACTCGAACTCCAACACTCACGTCCCACTTTCCACCACACACACACACGCAGAGAACTATGTACCAACACACACAGCCCGGCACCATCACAGGCCAGAGGTTACCATGGCGACAGCTCAACAGAATTCCAAGGTCACAACCTCACTTTTCATGACCAGGACCCACACGCACAACAACAGTTCAAGAACAGACACAACCAAACCCACACCAGCTGCAGATTACAGCAGCACTGACACAGTGACCAGGATCAACCAGGACCTCACTGAGGTCACCGGGTCAGACTGGACCCAGAAATCTGACTCGACTAGTCAAAGCATCAGAAAAGACACACATAATCAAACAATTCCTCCAGACTCGACTAACCAAACCATCAAACCAGACCCGACTCATCAAACCATCACACCAGACACAACGAATCAGGTGCTACAATCTGACTCGACTAAACGAACTGTCAGAAGAGATACAACTAATCAATTAATCCAATCAGATTTGACTGACCAAACCACCAGACCAGACACGACTAACAAGACCATCATACCAGACACGACTCATCAAATAATCCAATCAGACTTGACTAATCAAACCACCAGACCAGACACGACTAACAAGACCATCATACCAGACACGACTCATCAAATAATCCAATCAGACTTGACTAATCAAACTATCAAACCAGACTCAACTAATCAATTAATCCAGTCAGACTTGACTAATCAAACCACCAGACCAGACACAACAAATCAAATAATCCAATCAGAGTTGACTGACCAAACCATGAGACCAGACACAACAAATCAAACGATCCAACCTGACAGAACTAATCGAACTGTCAGATCAGGCATGACTAATCAAACCACCAGACCAGACACGACTAACAAGACCATCATACCAGACACGATTTATCAAATAATCCAATCAGACTTGACTAATCAAACTATAAAACCAGACTCAACTAAGCAATTAATCCAATCAGACTTGACTAATCAAACCACCAGACCAGACACGACTAACAAGACCATCATACCAGACACGACTCATCAAATAATCCAATCAGATTTTACTAACCAAACTGTCAGATCAGGCATGACCAATCAAACCACCAGACCAGACACGACTAACAAGACCATCATACCAGACACGACTCATCAAATAATCCAATCAGATTTTACTAACCAAACTGTCAGATCAGGCATGACCAATCAAACCACCAGACCAGACACAACAAATCAAACGATCCAACCTGACAGAACTAATCGAACTGTCAGATCAGGCATGAATAATCAAACCATCAGACCAGACAGAAAGAACCAAATAATCCAATCAGATTTGACTAATCAAACTTCTCTATTCGCTACTCCCTCCACCAACCACTCACTCACACACATCACCCAACCTCCACACAGCATAGACATGAATATTCCCAGCACACACCTACAGAGCCCAATAAAGACACACCTGAACACGCCCACAACACACAACTTTTCCACCAGTCAAACTCATAAAACTCCCACACACTCAAGGAGCACAATAAACACAACTGGACAACCAACAGGCTGCACACATAATACACACACAACGAGACTACACTCACCACAGAACAAACATGCTGTAAACACACACACTGAAAGTAGAACCCGAAATACAAAACTCAGAACACACACCACACACACTGGAAACCCAAGACACAGTCAGCCTGACAGAGCCTCTACCCAGAAGCACAGTGAACTCAGCTCCTCCCACTGCCACGCCTTCAATTTGGGGTTCTGTCACTTCACCGTCCCCGGGACTCTCTCACTCTGACCCCACGCATGAGGGCGTTACCGTAGAAACCACACATTATGACCACCTTCATCCTAACATCTGCACACTATGTGCCGGATCACCACAAACACAAACAGTCAGAAGCCCTCACTGCACTGACTCCACCCACACATCTGTTGACCAATCAGAGCACAGCAGCATGAAAAGTGTTCCAATCCACCCCGTAACACACACAGCCGCCGTCCCGTCCCACCCTGTAACACACACACCCGCAGTCCCGTCCCACCCTGTAACACACACAGCCGCCGTCCCGTCCCACCCCGTAACACACACACCCGCAGTCCCGTCCCACCCTGTAACACACACAACCGCCGTCCCGTCCCACCCTGTAACACACACACCCGCAGTCCCGTCCCACCCTGTAACACACACAGCCGCCGTCCCGTCCCACCCCGTAACACACACACCCGCAGTCCCGTCCCACCCTGTAACACACACAGCCGCAGTCCCGTCCCACCCCATAATACACACAGCCGTAGTCCCGTCCCACCCCGTAACACACACAGCCGCAGTCCCGTCCCACCCCATAACACACACAGCCGCAGTCCCGTCCCACCCACACACAAACACAAACACTCCTACTGCACAACTCATAGACACAACGCAGATCAACACTGCACCTGACTGGGCACAGAGGGGGCGGGTCTTCGTAGTGGAGGACCAACCAGTTGTGGTAAAAGGTAAACAAATATCATCATCATCATAATCATCAACAACAACAATAATATCAATAATAATAATGACAAGAACATTTTTGCAGAACCGACATTTCAGCTCCTCCTGCAGATACTGATGGAGCCAAATTGTAAAGTGGCAGAGGAGTCAACAGCATGGGTAACTCCACTCTAACTCCACTCTAACTCCACTCTAACTCCACTATAACTCCACCATAACTCCACTCTAACTCCACTCTAACTCCACTCTAACTCCACTATAACTCCACCATAACTCCACTCTAACTCCACTCTAACTCCACTCTAACTCCACTATAACGCCACTATAACTCCACTCTAACTCCACTATAACGGCACTATAACTCCACTATAACTCCACCATAACTCCACTCTAACTCCACTCTAACTCCACTATAACTCCACTATAACTCCACTCTAACTCCACTATAACGCCACTATAACTCCACCATAACTCCACTCTAACTCCACTCTAACTCCACTCTAACTCCACTATAACTCCACTATAACTCCACTCTAACTCCACTATAACACCACTATAACTCCACCATAACTCCACCATAACTCCACTCTAACTCCACTATAACTCCACTCTAACTCCACTCTAACGCCACTATAACGCCACTATAACTCCACTATAACTCCACTCTAACTCGACTATAACGCCACTATAACTCCACTATAACTCCACTCTAACTCCACTCTAACTCCACTATAACGCCACTATAACTACACTATAACGCCACTATAACGCCACTATAACTCCACTCTAACTCCACTATAACTCCACTATAACTCCACTCTAACTCCACTATAACGCCACTATAACTCCACTCTAACGCCACTCTAACTCCACTCTAACTCCACTATAACGGCACTATAACTCCACTATAACTCCACTCTAACTCCACTATAACTCCACTATAACTCCACTCTAACTCCACTATAACGCCACTATAACTCCACTATAACTCCACTCTAACTCCACTATAACGCCACTATAACTCCACTATAACTCCACTCTAACTCCACTCTAACTCCACTATAACGCCACTATAACTACACTATAACTCCACTCTAACTCCAATCTAACTCCACTCTAACTCCACTCTAACTCCACTCTAACTCCACCCTAACTCCACTATAACGCCACTATAACTCCACTCTAACTCCACTATAACGCCACTATAACTCCACTCTAACTCCACTCTAACTCAACTATAACGCCACTATAACTCCACTATAACTCCACTCTAACTCCACTCTAACTCCACTATAACTCCACTCTAACTCCACTATAACTCCACCATAACTCCACTATAACTCCACTATAACTCCACTCTAAGTCCACTATAACTCCACTCTAACTCCACCATAACTCCACTATAACTCGACTATAACTCCACCATAACTCCACTCTAACTCCACTATAACTCCAATCTAACTCCACTCTAACTCCACTATAACTCCAATCTAACTCCACTCTAACTCCACTCTAACTCCACTATAACGGCACTATAACTCCACTATAACTCCACTCTAACTCCACTATAACTGCACTATAACTCTACTCTAACTCCACTCTAACTCCACTATAACTCCACTCTAACTCCACTATAATTCCACTCTAACTCCACTATAACTCCACCATAACTCCACTCTAACTCCACTCTAACTACACTATAACTCCACTCTAACTCCACCATAACTCCACTCTAACTCCACTCTAACTCCACTATAACTCCACTATAACTCCTTCTAGGACACCTTCTCATTCAACGTGTTTTCTTTGTCTTCATGACCATTTACGTTGGTAGATTCTCACTGAAGGCATCAAAACTATGAATGAACACATGTGGAGTTCTGTACTTAACAAAAAAAGGTGAAATAAGTGAAAACATATTCTAGTTTCTTTGCTCTGATTCCTGCTTTGCACACTCTTGGCATTCTCTCGATGAGCTTCAAGAGGTCGTCACCTGAAATGCTTCTCCAACAGTCTTGAAGGAGTTCCCAGAGGTTTTTAGCACTTGTTGGTCCAGCTCACCCCAAACCATCTGGATTGGGTTCAGGTCCGGTGACTGTGGAGGTCAGGTCTCCACTTTTTGTTAAGTACAGAACTCCACATGTGTTCATTCATAGTTTTGGTAGTAGTTTTCATAGGGTGGTAGTAGCCTAGTGGGTAACACACTCGCCTATGAACCAGAAGACCTGGGTTCGAATCCCACTTACTACCATTGTGTCCCTGAGCAAGACACTTAACCCTGAGAAGGTGTCTCCACACTTTTGGCCTGTACTGTACACACTACTCACCAACAGCATGTATACTTTTATAATGCCCTGCAGATCAGACCTTTGAGAACTTCTTCTGTCCTGCAGCTGGAGCCGTTCCTCCACAAGGTAGCAGGATATGAGAGTCACCATGTGACCTGGAGCAGGTAGATGGTTGAGCACACACAAATTTACACAGACATTTAGTACATAAATAGTAAGATGTGGAGCATGGAGGGTCTGCTCAACAATGTCTTTGTATTTATACAATATACCCAGATAGAAGCAGAAGGGATATGTTGCTCATATGTTGGAGGAACTACGTACCGTCCCCGAAAAAGAACTTTAATACTGTTTTTATAAAGCAAGTTTTTAAAAGGGGGAGGAGCCTACTTGCATTAACAGACCTCACACTCCTACTTCTGACGTAACATGCCCAGGTGTAGCACAGCGTCCATCTCCTGCTTTTCTCTCCCTTCTCTACACTTAATCGCGAACGTGGCCACGCCCACTACCAACAACAAAATGTACACAAAACCACTATACACACTACATTTAAACTATGCACAAGTCTGTGTTGTATTTTTAATCAAACCTAATTAGTGTGTGTGTGTGTGTGTGTGTGTGTGTGTGTGTGTGTGTGCGAGAACTAGTGGTTGTGCTCTGCAGGTGGTCGCTCAGTTTCAGACACATGCAGCTCTGTCCTGGCTGAGGGGGGCGGAGTCTCTTCTAAAAGAGGCGGGGCTAAGCCACAAAAGTCTTTATGTCAATGGAAGGAGAGTACAGAACATCACCGTGGGAGGTGAGTGCCTCCACACTGTCGTCTTCTGTTATGAACGTTCTGCGGACGTTCCGACGAGCCTGACGTGGTGGACCGTGCTTTCTCTCCTCAGGCCCACAGGTGGGGGTGTGTGGCTGGTTGGTGGGGTGTGAGGACGGGTTTGACTGCCTGAGCGCCGGGACCAACGCCACCTGCCGCTCACGCTGCCACTCGGGGTTCTGCCACAACCTCGGCATCTGTGTGCACCGTCGCGGCGTGCAGCCGGCCTGCCGGTCAGTCGCGGTAGAATTCTGCTTCCAGCGGTTCATCTCGTATTCTTGGACATTGGTGGCGGGGAACGGCAGAAGAAATTGAACTGATATTAAATGATGCTGTTTATCATTTCCAGCATCTGGAGGAAAATCAGCCTCTATATTCAGTAGCTGGGATTTGGTTCCTTTT